>NC_052505.1:34129683-34429683 GCF_014356525.2 Nilaparvata lugens | reverse complement strand
CAAAAATAATGTTAATAAGAAAGGGAAATTATTGTACAAAAGAGAATAGTCTATGTGAATAACAAGATAATATGATTATGGAAGTTCATGAAGAAATAATAATAGTTCTAATTAGGGAAATTATAATACAAGAGTGAGGGGAAGGGATATAGAATAAGGATGCTAAGATCCACTCGAGGAAGAGATTGAATAAGAAACAATCTTAAATGTAGCCTATACACATTTTTTATGCTAAATTTACATGAATGAAATGAAAAGAGAAAACCCATCATTTATACTTGGGAGTGGAGGGAAATGATTATAAAGGATAAGGATAGAGATTAAGGAAGGTTTAATTTGAATGTCATGCTTCTGTAGGGTTAGACAGTTTCAGCCAATTTTTTCTAAAAGATAATGTCTCAATGTACGGGTGAAGCCCGCTCGACTCTCTACGGACCTAATTAGATTTGGGAGTGCATTCCATGCTCGAAGGAAGGATTATGTATTAATAGTTGTTCGACGAAGGAAGGATTATGTATAAATAGTTTGTAACGTTATTTCTGTCAATAACGAGTTGCCCTGCTTGGCTGCAGTCGGTAGAGCATGATAACAAAATATATAACCCTTATTGTGGTTCTCAGAATAATAATAACATACCATTTCTTATTGGCTCGCCCAGGAGCTCCCGCAGTTCTCTGCTCTTGCCGGTACTGACATCGGCTGCTCCAACAGTCCACAATTTCTGTGACTGTTTGTCGAATTCCGCAAATACAGATGCGAGAATTTGCGCTGCTGCATCTTAGGCTATAATTTGGAGATTCTTAAAATCGTATTCAATGATACTGGATAATTTATATAAATCTCTGGAACTTATTATTCCAAAGACTTGATAATCAATGCTGTATATCGCTGTCTAAACCAACTTATTCGGTGAAGAATAAGTCGGATAGTATCTTATTAATATTCCAATACTGGTAACTGAATAGAATTATACGAGATTGGTCATGCATGAAGATTGGGAACCAATAAGGATATACCATAAAAATGATACAATATATTACACCAATATCACGAATAAATATATATATAGAGCAGCAAGTAAAGAGTAAAAATAGAAATATTATATATATATATATATATTGTGGTGCGTTTTTTAACGGCTTCACACATGTAGAGAGATTTGCCAAATCATGTAGTGCTGAATCTAAATGCCTCACGTTGGGCCGGCAAATCATGTGGAGCGGTATTTGATGGCTTCACACATGTAGGGTGAATCTTGTACTGAGTCAATGGTGTAGCGGCTATAAATTTTGTAATTGCGTGCGTGGACGCTGAGTGTACACCAGACTGATTGATTCACTACAAGATTCAATACAATTGTCGGAATCGCGGGAGGCCTAAACGCTCGCTCACCCTTGATTCTTCTAATGACAAATTGTATAGTGATGAAATTTTTATAAGTAGTGTAGCGATCGCTAAACACTGAAGACGGATACCTTAAAATTATTACCTGTGAAGAATGAGCATACAAAATCATACAGGTCGAGCAAAAATCCCGATGTAGCTAATTTACGGGACTGCGTCTCTAATAAGTTCTGAAGGATTAAAAATACGGTATTTGACCCAATATCGTTCAGAATATACTTCGAGAACAGAGTCTTGTCGGGTTTTAAGCTCTATTGTAGGAATTTATATGATCTATGGCTGCCTCTGCTGTACAATTGATGCATTCGTTCCTAAGTCGAGGTAGGTAACAGATAAAAGCTGATGTATGAGCAGGTAAGGACAAAGAATAAATATCTCGATCTGACCCCACTCGCTACATCCACCGGACCTGTTCCAATATCCAGCTTAATTCAATTATTCCACGATCGTATTCGATTGGTTCTTGATGATATAGACGTATCAGACACAATAATTGACAGGCTTAAGAAATAACCGAACTCAGAAAGCGAATTAACAAAACTGAAATATATTACAATAAAATATGCAATCATACAGTGCAGATTCAGAATTTGATTTACAGGTTGATAATAATTAGCATTAACAGAAGGGTTAAAAATGTTCTTGTGCTTGCATGATACCATGCGTGATTCAACAGAATTTTACAATTGATAAATTGAACAGTTTTGAAAAAATAGTGAAAAAATGAATTATAAAATATTTTTAAAAAATGCTCGGGGTCGTGGTTCAGGCAGCGGAGGATAGTTAATCAACTACAAATTCTTAAATTAATATGAATAAATCTAGACTCTTAAATGCTAAAGCGCTTGTCGGCGTGGCCAATAATTTAACGAAGAAAAATTTATGTTTCTGCACTGAAATATTTTCGAAGCGTAGATTGGGGCCCCTTATGACTTATAACTCACGTGAAATTCCTTGGTCGTCGTGGTTTTCTTCTTTAGATCAAAAATCGTTTGATCGGCGGCAATCCAGGCTTCGGTTTCAGCACGTGGGGAATTTTAATTTAAATATCTCCTTCACCGAATTAATTAAGGGATAATTTACTTTAAGCTTTTAAATTTATCGATTGATGAGAACAAAATTACGAATAACAAATAAATTGGCCTAAAATATCGGCTCACAAATAGAACATTTAAAATCGAACAAGAAATTTTCACAAATAGGTCTTTGGTAACTATAAAAAGAGATCTGCACGGTGAGGATTTCAAAAGGGAAGTGCTGCTCTTTTCTCTAAGCTTTTAGGCTAGACCTTGCTTCTCAGAATCTCAATGTAATAATTTGCATAAAAATTTGCCATTGGTAGAACGCTTGTGACGTAAACATGACGTCAGTGGCAAGTAGTAGAATACAATTCCTTTAATTACAATAATAATTTAATTTATGTAATTCTTAAAACTGCTTAATCTTCTAGACATAGTTCCTCTCATACAATGTACACGTGCTAGTGTAACTGATAAGTAAGTGTTATCGCTCGGTCGCTAACTATTCCTTTAGCAAATTCCTTCATTTTAAAAGGTAATCACAATTTTTCTCTCTTTTCATGAGATCTATTTGAAAGATTCATCACACAAAAGCCCCCAGGATATTTTAAATAGGTAATTGGGAGACGAGTCGAAACAATGACTATTTGAAAAATCCGATATTGTGATGAATACACTATTTCATCTCCTTACCTCTACGAAAACTCAACACTTAACACTAAAAACAATATATCGTGCACTTTTGGCTACGAGAAAATAAATAATTGATTGTTCCTTTCATTGGATACAATCGAAATACAATAATTAATGAGGTCTCTTTGGATCCTTCATTAAAACAACTCCACAACTTCCATTCATGGGTGGCTTATGAGCAGACCCATAACTATAACAAATATACAAGATTTCACATATTACTTCTTAAGATTTGAACAGTATTTGCAACAAATATAGACTTTCATCATTTTTTCATAGTTATTACAGGTTCGACTCTTTGGTTTGGCTTTTACATAAATTGGGTGAGAGTGTGATTTTACTTCGGTGACTTGACAATCGTCTACCGTTTGACTCGAGCAATTTCTTATTTGCGCTTAGTACGTTGCGTACAAACAGGGTTACACTTGAAATGGCTTTCTTGATTTTTATCAATGTTGGTTACAAATATTAAGTCCTTAAGATTATATTTATCAATTTGAATTACAATTCATGATCTTTTGATGCAACAGTAATAAATTTCACATTTGAAGGTAAGAATTTCATTTTCTTTTTAGCTTTTTAGCAATACATTTATATGACATAGAACATGCGCATTTCGTGCAAATTAACATAAATATATATTTTTTTTTTTTGTTTGTGTTTTTTACTTATAATTCCACATTAAATAATGGGTTACAATAATTAACTAACGATATTGCTTTGATTCTATTAACATTGACTCTATGATTTCGCACACATTGGTTGGTGTGACGAAGAAAATTATCGAACAGGCTTTGACTCTGAATAGATTTTTCTATCAATTCTGTATTTCGAGGTTAGATTTACACATTTTTTCAAATAAACTTTGTTTATTTTTTTTCCTCCTATTCACTACTAACTTCATCTGATTTCTAATTTACAAATATTTTCTGTTGATAATACAATTTTTGTTTTTGTTTTCCAGTTGAGCGGATATAACTAGGCAATTGTGTCTGTGATGACTATGACACGAGGCAGATGTCTTGATCAGGTTGGTAAATTTTTTAGAGTTGTTTTCAGTTTTATTTTCTTCTGTTATTAGAGTTGATTTCGATTTCTTTATTTGAAGTAGATTAATAATATTTTCCTCATTAGCTGAGATGCGGCGATGTTTAGGTTATGTTGATTAGGCTGCAGTAGAAAGATTCCAGTATGCAAAGATATGATTCGATGGGTAGGCTGTGATTATGAAGAAGTTTGATAGTTGATGTATTCCACAAATGTAGTTTCTAGTTGATTGAAAAATTATTTCTTCCTTAAGCCCCCATCTAAATTTGATTTCGGTGTTATTCAAGGTCCAATTCCAATTTGCAACTATCCGTTTTATCAAACTTGGCTTAAAACGAATGTGCCTGTGGTGTAGATCATTTCCTACAAATTCATTTCCTCTTGGTCGGCCGGTGACATGCAGTTTGATATCTTTAAACCTTACATGCCGTGGTGTCTGTGCGTTTTTCCGAATAATATTTTTCTTTTCTGCATGGCGGTGTACAGTCTGTTAGATTTCAACCGGACATGACTGCGGTGGTTGTAGGTTCTTCTGGATATCGTCTTCCTTTTTCCTTGCATGTCGGTAGGAATCGTGATGTAAGATTTTAGCCTAACATGACGGCGGTGGTTGTAGGTTCTTCTAGATATTCTTCTTCTTTCTTGAATTGTTTTGCTGCTTGTGTGTGGTCTTGACTTTATGCGGATTTTAATTGTTCTAATGTTGTTTTCTGATTGCTTTTGATGGATACTGATTTGATGTGTTGCAGGTGCTGTCTTTGGTGGATGGGAGATACGTGCGGTCGGCGGTCCGGGCTGCTCTTTTACTCGGCGGGCAACGTCCTTGGACTCCTGGTAGTCGTCGCGCGGTGGTATGGGCTGTCCCTCTATGCCCTGGATGACGTCCTCAGCTTGGCGGGCGATGTCGTCCGGTCCCTCTTGGCGTTCTGCAGGGCGCGGCGCGACTTCAGCCTTGACATTTTCGGTAGGTTGGTCTTCCATACATGTATCACGTCCGCTTGCTTGTTTGACTCCCTTTATTTGGTCGTAGTTCTTATTTATATTGTTTAGTGTTTCGTTCAGTTGTTTCCTTTCTTTGATCATATCGTTCAATGCTTCCAGGATGAGACTCATCTGTAACACGGAAGGGGTGGGTGTGTGGTCTTCGGATGGCGGCAATGGTTCTATGACATGAGATGCGGGCGTCCGGACCTCTGGAACGGCAATGCATGGGCGTTTATCCCGCGCGACATCTTCCGTCCTTGAAGTCGCCGATGTGGGTTCCAGGATGCGGTGTGGTACTTCCATAATTTATTGGATGATGTGAAGGTGCAAGTGCGTTGAAACGACCACAAACATGTGAGGTTATGTGAAACGATTATAAGTGAATGATCAGAAATTGAAATAGTGTAAAAAAAAAAAAATTTGTTGAAGTGAAGGAATACAAAAGTGTGCTTCAATAATATGTTCAGTGATGAATGAATCAAGTTAGCAATATCGTTAACATAAAATGATAAACATAAAGGATACAATATGGATAATGCGATGACAAAGGTACGCCTCTTATAATTTATTATTATTATTATTATAAATATTTTATTCTTATAATTTCTTGCCGCAATTCTATATATAGGGCTAGTATTCTTTGCAAAATTTTATATAAAAGTAGTGATGCTCTGCTTGAATTCCACAATATATCCGTGATTTAATTTTACTTCCCTCTTTATGTTTTAAAAACTTTTAAAAATGTAAATAACTTCAATCCTCTTTTCTGTAAATATTTATAATTGTTTCAATATAGACCTATATTCTTCAAATAATATGACCTTTCTTATGATATCTCTTATACCTATGACTTATAGTACGACCAATTTTCGAATAACACAATAATAAAATTCTGAGTTCGATTTTTTCTCTAAAAATTCATCAATCGATAAATTTCTTTTCTGTTCAAAAATTGGGTATGGTACGACTTGTTATTTTATATAACAGTGAACAGTTAATACTAAATTCGAAGAAATTCACAACCATGAATTTTTCACAAATTTTCCCGTTGTCAGCGCTATAGTATACTGAGCAACTAATAATCCTCGTAGTCGATTATCCACCTCTTCAATGCCTATCACTGTTGGGCGCCAAATCATGTGGTGCGTTTTTTAACGACTTCACATATGTAGAGAGATTTGCCAAATCATGTAGTGCTGAATCTAAATGCCTCACGTTGGGCCGGCAAATCATGTGGAGCGGTATTTGATGGCTTCACACATGTAGGTGAATCTTGTACTGAGTCAATGGTGTAGCGGCTATAAATTTTGTAATTGCGTGCGTGGACGCTGAGTGTACACCAGACTGATTGATTCACTACAAGATTCAATACAATTGTCGGAATCGCGGGAGGCCTAAACGCTCGCTCACCCTTGATTCTTCTAATGACAAATTGTATAGTGATGAAATTTTTATAAGTAGTGTAGCGATCGCTAAACACTGAAGACGGATACCTTAAAATTATTACCTGTGAAGAATGAGCATACAAAATCATACAGGTCGAGCAAAAATCCCGATGTAGCTAATTTACGGGACTGCGTCTCTAATAAGTTCTGAAGGATTAAAATACGGTATTTGAACCAAATATCGTTCAGAATATACTTCGAGAACAGAGTCTTGTCGGGTTTTAAGCTCTATTGTAGGAATTTATATGATCTATGGCTGCCTCTGCTGTACAATTGATGCATTCGTTCCTAAGTCGAGGTAGGTAACAGATAAAAGCTGATGTATGAGCAGGTAAGGACAAGAATAAATATCTCGATCTGACCCCACTCGCTACATCCACCGGACCTGTTCCAATATCCAGCTTAATTCAATTATTCCAACGATCGTATTCGATTGGTTCTTGATGATATAGAACGTATCAGACACAATAATTGACAGGCTTAAGAAATAATCGAACTCAGAAAGCGAATTAACAAAACTGAAATATATTACAATAAAATATGCAATCATACAGTGCAGATTCAGAATTTGATTTACAGGTTGATAATAATTTAGCATTAACAGAAGGAGTTAAAAATGTTCTTGTGCTTGCATGATACCATGCGTGATTCAACAGAATTTTACAATTGATAAAATTGAACAGTTTTGAAAAAATAGTGAAAAAATGAATTATAAAATATTTTTAAAAAATGCTCGGGGTCGTGGTTCAGGCAGCGGAGGATAGTTAATCAACTACAAATTCTTATAAATTTAATATGAATAAATTCTAGACTCTTAAATGCTAAAGCGCTGTCGGCGTGGCCAATAATTTAACGAAGAAAAAATTTATGTTTCTGCACTGAAATATTTTCGAAGCGTAGATTGGGGCCCCTTATGACTTATAACTCACGTGAAATTCCTTGGTCGTCGTGGTTTTCTTCTTTAGATCAAAAAATCGTTTGATCGGCGGCAATCCAGGCTTCGGTTTCAGCACGTGGGAATTTTAATTTAAATATCTCCTTCACCGAATTAATTAAGGGATAATTTACTTTAAGCTTTTAAATTTATCGATTGATGAAACAGAAATTTACGAATAACAAATAAATTGGCCTAAAATATCGGCTCACAAATAGAACATTTAAAATCGAACAAGAAATTTTCACAAATAGGTCTTTGGTAACTATAAAAAGAGATCTGCACGGTGAGGATTTCAAAAGGGAAGTGCTGCTCTTTTCTCTAAGCTTTTAGGCTAGACCTTGCTTCTCAGAATCTCAATGTAATAATTTGCATAAAAATTTGCCATTGGTAGAACGCTTGTGACGTAAACATGACGTCAGTGGCAAGTAGTAGAATACAATTCCTTTAATTACAATAATAATTAATTTATGTAATTCTTAAAACTGCTTAATCTTCTAGACATAGTTCCTCTCATACAATGTACACGTGCTAGTGTAACTGATAAGGCAGGGTTGGTGTCTGATAATAGATTAACATGTGTTGCTTTCAAACGATCACCGTCTTGGTGCTATTTCTATGCACTGTGATTGGCTTAGACCTGCCATAGAGATTTAATTACCATGTGGTTCAGTTGAATTAAATTATTAATAAATTAATATTCTTGTACAATTTTTATTAGGTTTGAGATTATTATAATTAATTTCTGCCGTTTTATCATATATAATTTCATGCTATGACCTATTTAGTTACAATAAGACCTGACATATAATATAATTTCTTAAATAATAAATAATTTTAACAATAATACATACATTTTATTTTTTATTTTGAAATTCTTGATCCTTTATTGATAGTTTTATAATTTTTAGGAATGATATTTTACCTTGCATGAAAACCAGCATGACATTTGACAATGCTTTGAATCAGTCAGCTGCGTTCGAACTGTTTTAAAAACATCTGATCGATAGTAAACAAAGTGTAACCTCAAAATCAGTGAGCGATTCATAAATAATTTGTGCTTTATTCGCAAAATAATTATAATTTTATTGAATAATTTTCCTAGAAAAATATTCAGTACAGAACGGTACTCTTATCTAATATACAGTTACTGATAAGTAAGTGTTATCGCTCGGTCGCTAACTATTCCTTTAGCAAATTCCTTCATTTTAAAAGGTAATCACAATTTTTCTCTCTTTTCATGAGATCTATTTGAAAGATTCATCACACAAAATATATATATCAAAAAAATATCACAGATTAGCTCACTTATTAGGTTTTTGCTTTTAGCACGAAAAATTACCATGTGCTTCTTAAATCATCAATCATATGAGTTTAGATTATGCAGCTCAGTTATCGACTTGCTGTTGCTTGTCGAATAAAATCTCATATACCTTCTTTCCAAATTAATATAAATAATTAATTAATAAATCATAAATCTCAAATATATTAATATATATATATATATAATATATATATATATATATATCTCCGGGCTAAAGGTTCAGCCTCTGATGGAAATTAGATAAATCAATTTATCCAGTGAACATGAGCTTCATTTATATCTTTATAATCTACTAATAAAATTAATGATCGAGTGAGCATATATATTATAACTTTAAATTTAAATATTTATTTCATCTGTGCATACTTAGACATGTAAATCTGATATATAGTTCTCAATTAGTAAAATCGTTTTTGTATGTCTCAAGACTTGCGCAAGTTTGATATTAATTTCAATATTTGTATAACCTTTCAACGAGGTAGCTTTTTAAATCTTGTTTCACTCGAAGCACTGAGGGCGCCCTAGATTTATATATTTCTTGTTAACTATCACTCACGTGCCGAAATTCATAAGATGATGATGGCGATCCGAATTTCCCGTCATCTTGGGTTTTCTGGTGGCCGAAGTCGTCCTCTCCAAGGGAATAAATGAATATCTGTATGACTTACACCTTAATACGGCCTCACTAAGTCTTATTAAAATTATTTATTGAATTCAAACTTAAATCTTTCAAACGTACAATTATTATTAACAAAAAAGAGACTTGTGCTCTATAAAATCAGTGGCGTTCCATGGTGACATCTGGCAAGCAAGTGGGCTCTGATCTACCCCTATTCTCTATGATCATACTTCCGTATTCCAAATTTGCATATTATTTAATATTCAACTACTATGCCATTGTATAATCAAATAGTCTTTGTCAATCTGCTAGGCTATTACCTATATCTTATGTGTTATATTTTATAATTACTCAGATTACATCCGGTACATGAACTGAGTAGTGATAACTTACAAATTCTTATCATTTATATAAATTTGGATGGTTATTTTTGAATCGACTCGTTATTACCGCCAATCAGCCACTGCAATTTGATTGGCTCATCTAAAAATTACAAATGTATCCATGCGCCTGATAGAATATACATACTTTCTTAATATTTTTATTTATTTCACATATTTTGTACATGCTCATTTTACACAATAAATTTTTTTGAGTTTATTTAATTGTTTTTCCATTCACAATAACATGCCATGTGGTTACCAAATCCTCTGGTTGATGCTATTTGTTCACAACAAAAATTTGCCAAAGGTGTCTGGCTAAATTTCAAATTATACAGCTTGATCAATTATTTAGGTTGCCGACCAGTAAGTATTATAGCCTAACCTCAAAATTTCATCATTTTATATAATTCAATAAATAGCAAATAAAATTCTTTTCTATTTGGCTGTTTGAATTGTAGCCAGGATACCCGTTATTATCTAATGTCTCACTTGTTGATATCGCACCCGGCAATATCAGAGCAGCTGTTTGCTAGAGACCCATAGAATCTTTTCATTCAGCGATTTTGCTTGCTATTCGAAATAATTTGTTATAAGTTGTTCGATGATTTGGAATTTTTAGAGTATTTTCACCTGTTCTAGTGTGGATAGCATCAATTCTCCTACCTTCGGAGACAAATTTAAAATCTCTTTTGAAATAGATTTGTTCACCATATTTCAAAATGTCCCTAACAAGCTCTATCATACAAAGCATTCTCTGATCAGGTAACTTTAAAGTTGAACTGTCAATATGGGCTTGAGTGATTCGTTCACGGCGTTGGAGGGAGTAAACAAACCTGAGGCAATAGTTTTGACATCACTGAAGTTTATCGTTTAAAGTTACTTGCATATCATTGAGCACAGAATTACAATACATAAGATGTGGGAATATGAGCGATTTTACTAGTAAAAATCTAATTTTTCTAGGAAGAATACCTTGCATCTTCTTCAATGAATGAATGGCAGAGAATACAAATTACAAGTCTTATTAATTTGATCAGACCAGTCAAGATTTTTGTTCATAATAATTCCAAGGTTTTCAACTGAATCACAGTAAGCTACTTCGACACCATCAACATTATTTTTCGAGTGAGTTTAAATCGATGTTGCTTACTAGTCTTGAATATCAATTATTATGGGCTGAGTTTTCATAGGGTTGAGTTTTAGTCCGTTTTTCTGAGTCCATTCTACTATTGAAATTATATCGTGATTCATTTTATTTACTGTTTGATTAATTTTAGTGATTAGGCAGCTTGCATGAATTTGAAGGTCATCAGCATAAGTATGGATACTAGGAAATTTTATGACAGAGGGTAGATCATCTGCATGAAGAGTGAAGAGTAGGGGGGTTAAAGTAGAGCCTTGAGGGACGCCATGATTAACATTTAACCAATTAGACCTATTATCTTTAACAGATACACATTGCTTCCTACCTGAGAGATGAGATTTGAATCATGCTAGGGTTTGATAACCAACCCAAGAATAGCTAGTTTTTTCAAGAGAATTCCATGATCTACAGTGTCGAATGCTCTTGAGAAATCAAACAGACTGAGGACAGTATACTTTCTTTGATCCATAGCTAACCTAATATCATCGGTGACACGCAAGAGAGTGGTTTCAGTAGAAAAAGTTTTTCTTAATCTAGATTGAAAATTATGTGGTTTACTATGGGCTTCAAGAAACTCTACAACTTACGATTCTTTCAAGTATTTTGGACAGAGCGGGTGAAATACTAATTGGTCTGAAATCTTCAACTTTATTGGGAGAGGTGCTTTATTTAGTGGATGTACTAGAGCAAGCTTCCAATTTTCAGGAAATTCGTTGTTTTCAAGGGACTTGTTAAAAATAAATGTTATGGTGGGCAACACTGCAAACAACAATTTCTGGATAAATTAATTGGTATGTTATCCACCCCCATTGCATTGCTGTGACTAGGTTTATTGCTTTAAAAACATCCACTTCAGATATAAGTTGAAAGTTGAATTTGTTTTCAAGTGGTGAATTCAGATTGGTTACCTGATGTTTGAGATTATTGATATGATTATTGATGACTGTCTCGTCACGTTGTGTCGAATGAGAAACGAAATGTTTGTTGATATCGTCCAAAGGTAAGTCAATTTCAGTTTGAGATTTCTGTTCAACAAGGCCAAATTCTTTTATTCCGCGCCATAGTTATCTAGAGTCTTGTCTATTGTCTGTCATGAATGAGTTCAAGTTACTAGTCTTCGAATTCCGTAGCTGTTGTTTTACTTCATTTCTCAAGCTCAATTAAACTGTCCAAGTCAAATGTCTTTTTAAATTTTCTGTGAGCTTTGTCTCTTTGTACTCATTTTGAGTATTTTAGGAGTCATCCATGATACAAGTTGTTTTCTGTTCATCCTCCTTGTCACATAGGGTGCATGTTTATCATACAGATTGAGTGTCCAATTTTCAAAAGTTTCAACCATTGCATCAACAGTGGGTAAGGCTTCAATCTGATGCCAGGGGGTTTGAGCTACGTCAGTCAAAAAAGCGTCATCGTCAATGTGTTTGAAGTCTCTGTCAGTAATAAATTTCTGTCCTATGAGAGAGTACACAGTAAATCAAGTCATGTCCTGGAATGGCTGGCACAGAGATTTGACCAGTTTCAACAACCTCATTTGGATCAATAACTATTAATAAGTCAATGAATGTTTCAGAGTCATTAGAATGATGAGTTGGGTCGAGTGATAAGATAGTCATATTAAGGCATTGGAATATTGTGGTCAGTTGAAAGTGGTCAAAGTTACGATTTGTCATATTTAGATCAGTGTTCTGATCTCCCATAACTAGTATTCGATTATAATGAGGCATGAAAGAAAGTAAGGCATTTTCGAAATCACTGAAGTGGCCAATTTTTGGTGGGTGATAGCAGATACCAACAAGTAGTTTATTGGAGCTAGATAAATATAATTCAAGTAACATGAATTCAGGTCTGGCAGAATACTCCTGCTCTGATGAGATTAATATTTTTGTTTTTATATAATCTTTCAAAAAGACTGCAACCCCTCCACAAGCCTTATGAAGCCTATAATTTCGGAAAAGATTATATCCGGGCAATACAACTTGGCTAGAATGAATACTGGGCTTGAGAAATGATTCTGAAATACCTATTACATTGAAGTCTTGAGATCTGAAAATTACTCTCAGTTCATCAATATGGCAGCTGAGTGATTGAACATTGAGATGAGCGGCTTTAAAAAGTTTCTTAAGAGGGTGAAGTTTGTTAGATAATATTATGCCTGTGTCCTGAATATTGTTATCATTATTATTAATCAAGTTAAAATTGTGAGAGGGCGAGCGAGATGGGTTGTCACTGAAAGACATCATTCAAGACACAGACATAGATCCAACTAAATAGCAGAGCATGACAGATGAATTGAAGGGTAAGGTAACACTAAAACTAGGAAGGCTTAAAACTAAGAAAATCTAAAATACAAGAATAGTCATAAATGCATCAGATTGATCAGATAGTTCGGCGTCCGTTGGAAAAATAGGAATTCAAGTCCAAATTAATTTACAGTGCACTATTATAAAACTTATCAGAGTCCAGCAGATAATCCAATGTGGTGGGCAGTTTGCAGTGGTAGATGCTGATGGGAGCGAGCAGGTGGAGGTGCAAGAGAGAACCAGGGCGGTGGCAAGAGAGCGCGTGCAAGAAGTCACTGGAATCAGGTCTGAGAACAGGAAGGAAAATTCAGCAAAAAAAAGTACAGAAAGTATATGAAAGTCATTAAGAGGATAGACAATTGAAAGAGAGTGTACAGAGAGATGGAAAATAAGAACGAGAAATATGAATCAGCAGATTGATTTCAGACCAATTTCAAATTGCAGTTGACGGTTATTAGAGAGAAGAATGTGCAAAGAGAACTTAAACTGTGTGCTTGGAATGTGACCATGGTGAAAATCACAATAGAAGTGCCCATCATAAGTTTACCGTCATTAATACGATGACTGTTATTTCTGTTATTGTCAATTCCACGAAAAGTCACCTTGAATCCTGCTGCAAGTTTACTATACACACTAGTAATATAGATGTGGAAATGGGATTCAGGCTTTGTTGATGAACAGAAATAAATTCACAGATTACGGATTGACAATGAACTGAGATGAGGAAGAAGCTGTATATACTCAGCAATTCGAAATGGGTTATGATTGTATTATTAATGTGAACTTTTGTTCCGGAGCAATTATCATAATTTCATCAACAGTGGAAAAGCTTCTATTCTTGTATTATGCTATCGTTAGATAAAAAGTGACACATTGGATTAGCTGGAAACATCATTCAGTTATGTCTGATGGAATACTAGTTTCTTGATTGAGTATTGGATGATTCAATCAGTAAAAACGTTTCAGGATACTGGATGAATTGCTATTACTAAATTGATATAGCTTTATTCCAATAATTATATTTTTCCATGTAAACATATGAAAAAAAGTCTTATATATGTGTTCAAAAAAGCAGAAATTAATTTTAAGATTCGTTAACATAGAAGTTGGTAAAAATTGTATCTATAGGGCAATTTACTAACAAAAAATAAAAGACTGAAAAAAAGAAAAGAGAGAAGAGCGATGATTACATGAAGTGGCACAATTGAAATAATGACAGCTCACCTTTAGTAGGAAGATATGACGTGCCAACACCGTGAAGTGTTTAGTGGAGGTCGGCAAGACGCTCGGCGGTGTAGATGCGTCGTCCAGGTCCCTCTCCGACGGCGTACTTGATGCGGTCATCGACTGTCCACGTGTTTCTTATCCCGAACTTGTTTTCCGCTGCGTTCAAGAGTGCCAGTCGGTGCCTCGTCAAGTCTCCCTCACGGTGATGCCAGTGTTCTTCAGCATCCGCTTGGCTGCGAACACCCTCTGCCTCGTCCGGTAGAATTTCGTCGGCCAGTTGCGTTGGTTTTTGGAAATTTTGCATTTCAAGGATAATATAGGAGGAAAAAGGAGCCTCTTTCATACGTCAATATTAGAGTGAAAATCAGACTATAGAATTATTCATCATAAATCAGCTGTCATGTTGACTACAAATTGCATGCCATGACGCATGCAATTCAATATCTCAATGTAACTTGGTAAAAAATTAACAGCTGTGTAGACTATAAATTGCATGCCTCATTGAATGCAATATTTATGCACTATTAAATAGGATGCAAAGAACTTACAACAGCTCGTCTGGGCGCCTAGATGTCTTCTGGATTTCTCGCGCTAAATTCCGGAAAGCGTTATAATATGATAATTAAATCTTGTGTAAGGATGATCTGATCAAATAAATAGTGTTTGAGTATGGATGTGCTTATGGTTTGGGACGTCGTTATAACTGCGTGAGGTCTACTGTTTACAGAACTACTAATAGCTTTGGTGTAAAACCAGCTTGAAGATGCATACCTCGTTAAGGTCTTTGAATGAAAGTATAGACCTTATACAAATACATTAAAACATTTAAACATTTAAACATTTAAACATTTAACATTTAAACATTTAACATTTAAACATTTAAACATTTCAACATTTAAACATTTAAACATTAAACATTTTAACATTTAAACATTTAACATTAAACATTTTAACATTTAAACATTAAACATTTAACATTTAACATTTAAAACATTTAAACATTTTAAACATTTAAACATTTAAACATTTAAACATTTAACATTTAAACATTTAAACATTTAAACTTTAAACATTTAAACATTTAAACATTTAAACATTTAACATTTAAACATTTAAACATTTAAACTTTAAACATTAAACATTTAACATTTAAACATTAAACATTTAAACATTTAAACATTTAAACATTTAAACATTTGAACATTTAACATTTAAACATTTAAACATTGAACATTTGAACATTTGAACATTTAAACATTTGAACATTTAAACATTTAAACATTTAAACATTAAACATTTAAACATTTGAACATTTAAACATTTAAACATTCAAACATTTAAACATTTAACATTTAACATTTAAACATTTAAACATTTAAACATTTAAACATTTAAACATTTAAACATTTAAACATTTGAACATTTAAACATTTAAACATTTAAACATTTAAACATTTAACATTTAAACATTTAAACATTTAAACATTTAAACATTTAAACATTTAAACATTTAAACATTTAAACATTTAAACATTTAAACATTTAAACATTTAAACATTTAAACATTTAACATTTAAACATTTAAACATTTAAACATTTAACATTTAAACATTTAAACATTTAAACATTGAACATTTAACATTAAACATTTAAACATTTAAACATTTGAACATTTAAACATTAAACATTTGAACATTTGAACATTTGAACATTTGAACATTTAAACATTTGAACATTTAAACATTTAAACATTTAAACATTTAAACATTTAAACATTTGAACATTTAAACATTTAAACATTCAAACATTTAAACATTTAAACATTTAAACATTTAAACATTTGAACATTTAAACATTTAAACATTTAAACATTCAAACATTTAAACATTTAAACATTTAAACATTTAAACATTTAAACATTTAAACATTTAAACATTTAAACATTTAAACATTTAAACATTTAAACATTTAAACATTTAAACATTAAACATTTAAACATTTAACATTTGAACATTTAAACATTTAAACATTTAAACATTTAACATTTAAACATTTAAACATTTAAACATTTAAACATTTAAACATTCAAACATTTAAACATTTAAACATTTAAACATTTAAACATTTAAACATTTAAACATTTAAACATTTAAACATTTAACATTTAAACATTTAAACATTTAAACATTTAAACATTTAAACATTTAAACATTTAAACATTTAAACATTTAACATTTAAACATTTAAACATTTAACATTTAAACATTTAAACATTTAAACATTAAACATTTAAACATTTAAACATTTAAACTTTTAAACATTTAAACATTTGAACATTTGAACATTTAAACATTTAAACATTTAAACATTTGAACATTTAAACATTTAAACATTTGAACATTTGAACATTTGAACATTTGAACATTTGAACATTTAAACATTTAAACATTTAAACATTCAAACATTTAAACATTTAAACTTTTAAACATTTAACATTTAAACATTTAAACATTTAAACATTTAAACATTTAAACATTTAAACATTAAACATTTAAACATTTAAACATTTAAACATTTAACATTAAAACATTTAAACATTTAAACATTTAACATTAAACATTTAACATTTAAACATTTAAACATTTAAACATTTAACATTTAAACATTGTGGAGCGGTATTTGATGGCTTCACACATGTAGGGTGAATCTAAATGCCTCACGTTGGGCCGGCAAATCATGTGGTGCGTTTTGAAGGCTTCACACATGTAGGGTGAATCTTGTACTGAGTCAATGGTGTAGAGGCTATAAATTTTGCAATGCGTGTGTGGACGCTGAGTGAACACCAGACTGATTGATTCACTACAAGATTCATACAATTGTCGGAATCGCGGGAGGCCTAAACGCTTGCTCACCCTTGATTCTTCTAATGACAGATTGTATAATGATGAAATTTTTATAAGTAGTGTAGCGGACGCTAAACACTGAATACGGATACCTTAAAATTATTACCTGTGAAGAATGAGCATACAAAATCATACAGGTCGAGCAAAAATCCAGATGTAGATAATTTACGGGACTGCGTCTCTAATAAGTTCTGAAGGATTAAAATACGGTATTTGAACCAAATATCGTTCAGAATATATTTCGAGAACAGAGTCTTGTCGGGTTTTAAGCTCTATTGTAGGAATTTATATGATCTATGGCTGCCTCTGCTGTACAATTGATGCATTCGTTCCTAAGTCGAGGTAGGTAACAGATAAAAGCTGATATATGAGCAGGTAAGGACAAAGAATAAATATCTTGATCTGACCCCACTCGCTACATCCACTTAGACCTGTTCCAATATCCAGCTTATTCAATTATTCCAATGATCGTATTCGATCGTTCTTGATGATATAGAACGTATCAGACACAATAATTGACAGGCTTAAGAAATAATCGAACTCAGAAAGCGAATTAACAAAACTGAAATATATTATAATAAAATATGTAATTATACAGTGCAGGTTCAGAATTTGATTTACAGGTTGATAATAATTTAACATTAATAGAATAGTTAAAAATTTTCTTGTGCTTGCATGATACCATGCGTGATTCAACAGAATTTTACAATTGATAAAATTGAACAGTTTTGAAAAAATAGAGAAAAAATGAATTATAAAATATTTTTAAAATGCTCGGGATCGTGGTTCTGGCAGCGGAGGATAGCTAATCAACCACAAGTTCGTATAAATTAAATATTGAATAAATTCTAGGCTCTTAAATGCTAAAAGCGCTTGTCGGCGTGGCCAATAATTTAACGAAGAAAAAATTTATGTTTCTGCACTGAAATATTTTTTCGAAGCGTAGATTGGGGCCCCTTTTAAAGCTTATAACTCACGTGAATTTCCTTGGCGGTCGTGGTTTTCTTCTTTAATCAAAAATCGTTTGATCGGCGGCAATCCAGGCTTCGGTTTCAGCACGTGGGGAATTTTAGTTTAAATATCTCCTTCACCGAATTAATTAAGGGATAATTTACTTTAAGCTTTTAAATTTATCGATTGATGAAAACAGAAATTTACAAATAACAAATAAATTGGCCTAAAATATCGGCTCACAAATAGAACATTTAAAATCGAACAAGAAATTTTCACAAATAGGTCTTGGTAACTATAAAAGAGATCTGCACGGTGAGGATTTCAAAAGGGAAGTGCTGTCTTTTTTCTCTAAGCTTCTTGGCTAGACCTTGCTTCTCAGAATCTCGATGTAATAATTTGCATAAAAATTTGCCATTGGTAGAACGCTTGTGACGTAGACATGACGTCAGTGGCAAGCAGTAGAATACAATTCTTTTAATTACAATAATAATTTGATTTATGTAATTCTTAAAACTGCTTAATCTTCTGGACATAGTTCCTCTCATACAATGTACATGTGCTAGTGTAACTGATAAGGCAGGGTTGTTGTCTGATAATAGATTAACATGTGTTGCTTTCAAACGATCACCTTCTTGGTGCTATTTCTATGCACTGTGATTGGCTTAGACCTGCCAAAGAGATTTAATTACCATGTGGTTCAGTTGAATTAAATCATCAATAAGTTAATATTCTTATACAATTTTTATTAGGTTTGAGACTGTTATAATTAATTTCTGTCATTTTATCAATAATATAATTTCATGCTATGACCTATTTAGTTACAATAAGACCTGACATATAATATAATTTCTTAAATAATAAATAATTTCAACGATAACACATACATTTTATTTTTTTATTTGAAATTCTTGATCCTTTATGGATAGTTTTAATTTTTAGAGATGGTATTATATCTTACGTGAAGCCAGCGTGACATTTGATAATACTTTGAATTAGTCAGCTGCGTTCGAACTGTTTTAAAAAACATCTGATCGATAGTAAACAAAGTGTAACCTCAAAATCAGTGAGCGATTCATAAATAATTTGTGCTTTATTTGCAAAATAATTATAATTTTATTGAATAATTTTCCTAAAAAATATTCGGTACAGAACGGTACTCTTATCAAATATACAGTTATTGATAAGTAAGCTTTATCGCTCGGTCGCTAACTATTCCTTTAGCAAATTCTTTCATTTTAAAAGGTAATCACAATTTTTCTCTCTTTTCATGAGATCTATTTGAAAGATTCATCACACAAAAGCCCCCAGGATATTTTAAATAGGTAATTGGGAGACGAGTCGAAACAATGACTATTTGAAAAATCCGATATTGTGATGAATACACCATTTCATCTCCTTACTTCTACGAAAACTCCACACTTAACACTAAAAACAATATATCGTGCACTTTTGGCTACGAGAAAATAAATAATTGATTGTTCCTTTCATTGGATACAATCGAAATACAATAATTAATGAGGTCTCTTTGGATCCTTCATTAAAACAACTCCACAACTTCCATTCACGGGTGCTTATGAGCAGACCCATAACTATAACAAATATACAAAATTTCACATATTATCCTCTTAAGATTTGAACAGTATTTGCAACAAATATAGATTTTCATCATTTTTCATAGTTGTTACAGGTTTCGACTCTTTATTCTGGCTTTTACATAAATTGGGTGAGAGTGTGATTTAACTTCGGTGACTTGACGATCGTCTACCGTTTGACTCGAGCAATTTCTTATTTGCGCTTAGTACGTTGCGTACAAACAGGGTTACACTTGAAATGGCTTTCTTGATTTTTATTAATGCTGGTTACAAATATTAAAGCCTTGTACACACGTCCGTACAGATTCGCGCGAACAATCGTATGTACATATGCCTCAACATTCACTGTACGTCCTTGTGGACGCGATCCACGTATGCCTCAGCATTCAAAAAGCTAACTGATTTGCAGACGACACGAAGACATGGTCAATGTAGATTTTCCACAACATGACAACAATGGCGTCATTCCATCATTGAAGATAGTTATCACAAATTGCAGCAGTATCATTTTATTTCAATGACTTATATAATAAAATCAAAAATAAAACTTGACAAACGATGTTGGTGGGTTGAACGATTGTAGGTTGAAGTAAGGAAATGAATTGCTACATGACATAAGATTGACAGTTCAAACTTTATTAGGGTGTCAAAACATTATGTTGTTAATATACTGAATCTAATTCAACTAGTTATCTTAACAAAAAATGATATCATCATGAGGGGAGCAATAACTCCACAAGAACGATTGGCTCTAACTCTGAGATTCTTGGCATTAGGCGATTCATTTGTTGGTTTCCAATATCTATTCAGAATCTCAAAAAAAGAAAAATTCTACAATAATTCCAGAAGTTTTGATGACCTAATCAAAGCACTTAACACTGTCTCACAAAATTGACAGTCTTCTTTAAGAAAATTAGCCATAATTGAATCAAATACTAAATTGCTGCCCATTTTAAACTAACTATGCTCATACACATGACAAAACAAGATTCTCCAAAAGATTACATTCAAGATTTACCTTCAAGGGAATACTAGTTCAAAGTTTGTATAAATCTCTCTATAGATAGCCTAGCTATCTAAAACGTATAATATCATATTGAAGATTACAATTTTAATTAACAACTCTGATTGATAACATGAAACAAACACAAGATGATTTGATAGCCACAGTAAAATAATATTTGAGCTATACTTCCTTGTAGGAACCCTGTAGAGAAGCTTTTTTCACTTAAATTATGCAGTTCTAAATTTGTTAATCATGATACGAATTATATACTCCATGCATGTTTCTATTTAAATATTTGACAATCCACATATCCTACAATTTACAATTAGTTATTGGATCACAATTTGATTTGTCATTCATTAACCTTATTCATTGGAATTAGGTTATGACGCCTTCAATGTTTACGTTTTGCCTCACCCGTATGGCAAAATCGCGTCCACACGTACATTCAATGCTCGCCCGAGGCGCCTTTGAGCACGCCAAAATACCGACAGGGTTCCGGTTCGCCCACATGCCTCAGCGAACAGTGTCCACACGTGCGAATGCAAGCCCATACACGTATGCTCACCCGAGGCAAACGTACGTGTGTACACCGTTTAAGTCTTCAAGATTACATTTATCAATTTGAATTTCAATTCATGATCTTTTGATGCAACAGTAATAAATTTCACATTTGAAGGTAAGAATTTCATTTTCTTTGGAGTTTTTTTTTATAGATACATTCATATAACACAGAACATGCGCATTTCGTGCAAGTTAACATAAATATATATTTTTGGTTGCGTTTTTTGCTTATAATTTCACATTAAATAATAGGTTACAATAATTAAATAACGATATTGCTTTGATTCCTATACATTGACTCTGTGATTTTGCACACATTGGTTGGTGGGACGAAGAAAATTATCGAACAGGTTTGACTCTAAATAGATTCTTTCTATCGATTCTGTATTTCAAGGTTAGATTTACACATTTTTTCAAATAAACTTTGTTTATTTTCTTTCCTCCTATTCACTACTAATTTCATGTTATTTCTAATTTACAATTATTTTCCGTGGATACTATAATTCTTGTTTCTGTTTTTCAGTTGTGCAGATGATACCAGGCGATTTTTCCTGTGATGATTGTAACATGAGGCAGATGGCTTGATCAGGTTGGTAATTTTTAGAGTTATTTCGTAGTTTTAATTTCTTTATTTAAAGTTGATAATAATTTCTTCATTTAAAGTATATTGATAATATTTCCTTATTAGCTGAGATGCGGCGAAGTTAGGTTATGTTGATTAGGCTGTAGTAGAAAGATGCTAGTCTGCAAAGATATGATTCGGTGGGTAGGCTGTGATTATGAAGTGTTTGATAATTGGTGTATTCCGCAAATGTAGTTTCCAGTTAATTCGAAAATTATTCCTTAAGCCCCCATCTAAATTTGATTTCGGTATTTGTTTCAAAGTTCCCCTTCCAATTTGCAACTATCCGTTTTATCAAACTTGGCTTAAAACGAATGTGCCGGCGAAGTAGGTAGATCTCTTCAGCTAATATTGACCTTCCTTGTTGACCGGTGACATGTAGTTCGATCTTTTTAAACCTGACATGCCGGTGGTGTCTGTGGGTTTTTTCAAATAATCCTTTTCTTTTTGCATGCCGGTGTACAGATTGTTTGATTTTAACCGGACATGACTGCGGTGGTTGTAGGTTTTTCTCAATACTGTCTTCCCTTTTTCTTGCCTGCTGGTGAAAGATTTGATGTAGGATTTTAGCCTAACATGACGGCGATGTAGATAAATTTTTCTTGAGACCATTTTTCTTTTCCGTGGAGCTGCTATTTTACTTGTGTGTTGTTTTGATTTAGAGGTTTTTATTTTCAGTTGTGATTTCAATTTGTTGTGGGTTTCTGTTTCATTTCTATTGTTTAGGTGACTATCTTCATGAATGCTGGGTTTATATGTTGCAGGCGCTGTCCTCGGTGGATGGGCGGTGATGTGGGCGGTCGGCGGTCCGGGCTGCTCTTCAACTTGGTGGGCAATGTCCTTGGATTCCTGGTGTCCGGCGCGCGATGGTACGGGCTGTCCCTCTATGCCATGGATGACGTCCTCAGCTTGGCAGGTGATGTCGTCCAGCTCTTCTCGGCATTCTGCGGTCGGTGATACGGGCTGTCCCTCCATGCAGTGGATGACGTCCTCGGCTCGGCGGATGATGTCGACTGGTTCCTCTCGGCGTTCGGCGGGGTGCAGCGCGACTCCAGTCTTGACATTTTCGGTAGGTTGGTCTTCCATACATGTATCACGTCCGCTTGCTTGTTTGACTTTCACCTCCTTCATTGCATCCTTCTCCATATGTACATGTTCCTTTAGGCTGACTTTGATGTTAATTGTTTTTGTGTGCATATCTTGGGATATCCTATCTAATCGATTATTGGTTTCCAAAATTGATTTATCCAGACACTCAGCTAATTTTTTGATGGTTTTATCTGTGTCACGGAATGCTCCATCCATCCGCTGACTCAACTTCTCTAAACCCTGTTCGTTTACCTTCTTTGCTTCTTGAACTTCCTTTTTTAATTCTTCCTTTGTTTGGTCGCTCTTTTCATTTAGATTGTTTATAGCTTCATTTGTTTTCTTCGATGCTTCTTTTATTTGTTTGTTGTCTTCCTTTAATTCTTCTTTTGTTTGGTCGCATTTTTTATTTAAATCGTCCATCATCTTGGTTATCGCTTTCAGGAGGGTGTCCGTATCCAGTGCGGGAGCGGGCGTATGGCGAACGGTTATCTTCTGGTTTTTTATCCGAGCGACAGTACGAGAGATGGGGGTTCCTGTTTCTGGGGTGTCGTCGTCCGTATGCTCTCCCGATGTTTCGTCCTCCGGCTCTTGGGCGGCCGATGGATCTTCCACTAGAATGCAACTCTCCTCCACCTGCGTCGAAGATAAATCATCCAGTACATTGGGATGGAAATCGGCGGATGCGGTGGCAGATGCGGATGGCGGCGAACAATCGGGTGAGATGTCCTCAGTGTCCGACAGACTTGGATTGACCTGGTCGTTTCCTGCCATGCTTTGTGAGAAAATAATGCGACGAACGTGTGCGGTGAATAAAAAACGTGAAAGTGTTGATGTGATATACAAAATAATTAACAAGAAATCCAATAGAAATTGCTATAGCTTCGTAGTGAGTGAAATACAGAAAAAGTGGTTTAGCAATGTGTTCAGTGATAAAATGAGTCAAGTTAGCAATATCGTTAACATAAAAATGACACGAACATACAGGATACACAGTGAACACTTATGCAGTAATACAGGTACGCCTCTTATAATTTATTATCATTATTATTATAAATATTTTATTCTTATAATTTCTTGCCGCAATTCTATATATAGGGCTAGTATTCTTTGTAAAATTTTATATAAAAGGAACAGTATTCTGTTTGAATTATTCCGCAATATATCCGTGATTTAATTTTACTTCCCTCTTTATGCTTTAAAAACTTTTAAAAATGTAAATAACTTCAATCCTCTTTTCTGTAAATTTTTTTGAATTGTTTCAATATAGACCTAATATTCTTCAAATAATATCACCTTTCTTATGATATCTCTTATACCTCTGACTTATAGTATGACCAATTTTCGAATAACACAATAATAAGATTCTGAGTTCGATTCTTTCTCTAAAAATTCATCAATCGATAAATTTCTTTTCCGTTCAAAAATTGGGTATGGTACTTCTTGTTATTTTATATAACAGTGAACAGTCAATATTAAATTCGAAAAAATTCACAACCATGAATTTTTCACAAATTTTCCCGTTGTCAGCGCTATAGTATACTGAGCAACTAAATAATCCTCGTAGTCGATTATCCACCTCTTCAATGCCTATCACTGTTGGGCGCCAAATCATGTGGAGCGGTATTTGATGGCTTCACACATGTAGGGTGAATCTAAATGCCCCACGTTGGGCGCCAAATCATGTGGAGCGGTATTTGATGGCTTCACACATGTAGGGTGAATCTAAATGCCTCACGTTGGGCCGGCAAATCATGTGGTGCGTTTTGAAGGCTTCACACATGTAGGGTGAATCTTGTACTGAGTCAATGGTGTAGAGGCTATAAATTTTGCAATGCGTGTGTGGACGCTGAGTGAACACCAGACTGATTGATTCACTACAAGATTCATACAATTGTCGGAATCGCGGGAGGCCTAAACGCTCGCTCACCCTTGATTCTTCTAATGACAGATTGTATAATGATGAAATTTTTATAAGTAGTGTAGCGGACGCTAAACACTGAATACGGATACCTTAAAATTATTACCTGTGAAGAATGAGCATACAAAATCATACAGGTCGAGCGAAAATCCCGATGTAGATAATTTACGGGACTGCGTCTCTAATAAGTTCTGAAGGATTAAAATACGGTATTTGAACCAAATATCGTTCAGAATATATTTCGAGAACAGAGTCTTGTCGGGTTTTAAGCTCTATTGTAGGAATTTATATGATCTATGGCTGCCTCTGCTGTACAATTGATGCATTTGTTCCTAAGTCGAGGTAGGTAACAGATAAAAGCTGATATATGAGCAGGTAAGGACAAAGAATAAATATCTTGATCTGACCCCACTCGCTACATCCACTTAGACCTTTTCCAATATCCAGCTTAATTCAATTATTCCAATGATCGTATTCGATCGGTTCTTGATGATATAGAACGTATCAGACACAATAATTGACAGGCTTAAGAAATAATCGAACTCAGAAAGCGAATTAACAAAACTGAAATATATTATAATAAAATATGTAATTATACAGTGCAGGTTCAGAATTTGATTTACAGGTTGATAATAATTTAACATTAATAGAATAGTTAAAAATTTTCTTGTGCTTGCATGATACCATGCGTGATTCAACAGAATTTTACAATTGATAAAATTGAACAGTTTTGAAAAAATAGTGAAAAAATGAATTATAAAATATTTTTAAAATGCTCGGGATCGTGGTTCTGGCAGCGGAGGATAGCTAATCAACCACAAGTTCGTATAAATTAAATATTGAATAAATTCTAGGCTCTTAAATGCTAAAAGCACTTGTCGGCGTGGCCAATAATTTAACAAAGAAAAAATTTATGTTTCTGCACTGAAATATTTTTTCGAAGCGTAGATTGGGGCCCCTTTTAAAACTTATAACTCACGTGAATTTCCTTGGCGGTCGTGGTTTTCTTCTTTAGATCAAAAATCGTTTGATCGGCGGCAATCCAGGCTTCGGTTTCAGCACGTGGGGAATTTTAGTTTAAATATCTCCTTCACCGAATTAATTAAGGGATAATTTACTTTAAGCTTTTAAATTATCGATTGATGAAAACAGAAATTTACAAATAACAAATAAATTGGCCTAAAATATCGGCTCACAAATAGAACATTTAAAATCGAACAAGAAATTTTCACAAATAGGTCTTGGTAACTATAAAAGAGATCTGCACGGTGAGGATTTCAAAAGGGAAGTGCTGTCTTTTTTCTCTAAGCTTCTTGGCTAGACCTTGCTTCTCAGAATCTCGATGTAATAATTTGCATAAAAATTTGCCATTGGTAGAACGCTTGTGACGTAGACATGACGTCAGTGGCAAGCAGTAGAATACAATTCTTTTAATTACAATAATAATTTGATTTATGTAATTCTTAAAACTGCTTAATCTTCTGGACATAGTTCCTCTCATACAATGTACATGTGCTAGTGTAACTGATAAGGCAGGGTTGTTGTCTGATAATAGATTAACATGTGTTGCTTTCAAACGATCACCTTCTTGGTGCTATTTCTATGCACTGTGATTGGCTTAGACCTGCCAAAGAGATTAATTACCATGTGGTTCAGTTGAATTAAATCATTAATAAGTTAATATTCTTATACAATTTTTATTAGGTTTGAGACTGTTATAATTAATTTCTGTCATTTTATCAATAATATAATTTCATGCTATGACCTATTTAGTTACAATAAGACCTGACATATAATATAATTTCTTAAATAATAAATAATTTCAACGATAACACATACATTTTATTTTTTTATTTGAAATTCTTGATCCTTTATGGATAGTTTTAATTTTTAGAGATGGTATTATATCTTACGTGAAGCCAGCGTGACATTTGACAATACTTTGAATTAGTCAGCTGCGTTCGAACTGTTTTAAAAACATCTGATCGATAGTAAACAAAGTGTAACCTCAAAATCAGTGAGCGATTCATAAATAATTTGTGCTTTATTTGCAAAATAATTATAATTTTATTGAATAATTTTCCTAGAAAATATTCGGTACAGAACGGTACTCTTATCAAATATACAGTTATTGATAAGTAAGCTTTATCGCTCGGTCGCTAACTATTCCTTTAGCAAATTCTTTCATTTTAAAAGGTAATCACAATTTTTCTCTCTTTTCATGAGATCTATTTGAAAGATTCATCACAACATTTAAACATTTAAACATTTAAACATTTAAACATTTAAACATTTAAACATTTAAACATTTAAACATTTAAACATTTAAACATTTAAACATTTAAACATTTAAACATTTAAACATTTAAACATTTAAACATTTAAACATTTAAACATTTAAACTTAAACATTTAAACATTTAAACATTTAAACATTTAAACATTTAAACATTTAAACATTTAAACATTAAACATTTAAACATTTAAACATTTAAACATTTGAACATTTAAACATTAAACATTTAAACATTTAACATTTAAACATTTAAACATTTAAACATTTAAACATTTGAACATTTAAACATTTAAACATTTAAACATTAAACATTTAAACATTTAAACATTTAAACATTTAAACATTTAAACATTTAAACATTTAAACATTTGAACATTTAAACATTTAAACATTTAAACATTTGAACATTTAAACATTTAAACATTTAAACATTAAACATTTAAACATTTGAACATTTAAACATTTAAACATTTAAACATTAAACATTTAAACATTTAAACATTTAACATTTAAACATTTAACATTTAAACATTTAAACATTTAACATTTAAACATTTAAACATTCAAATATTTTAATATTTTAACATTTAAACATTTCTTCTTCCTCTTCTTCTTCTTTTTCTTCTTCTTCTTCTTCTTCCTCTTTTTCAATAATTTAATTATAAAATGAATATTTAGCAAAAAGAAAGAAAACGTAAACCATATGTTCAAAAATCCCTGAAAATGAGTTTCATACATGAAAATAATTTCAATTACACTATAATATAGAATATTAAGAAATAATACTGATACGGAATATCAGAATGACATTGAAGGGGAAAAATAGAAAGCTGCTTGGGAAATATAATTTTTAAAATATTCACTGTCTCGATATTCACTATTGATAAATCAATTATTGTTCCAATAATAAGAACAAATGATCCAAGATAAACGCACAAATAAATTGTTTCTCTATTAAAAAATATTACACTTGTTGATAGGTACCTTTCATATCAACGAGGAACTATAAAACTAAATTCAATCTACTTCCCACAATCAAGGAAGCACATTAGGTTGAGTAATAACGACCAAAAGCTCATTGATTGCAAGTGAAGCAATTAGAATCAACACATCATATATTCACCTCTCTAAGCATACATCTCCAAGTGAAGCATTCGTGACAATTATTAGTTGTGAGATGCCAACAAATAAAGTAGAACAGCCTTGATTGGCTGATGTGCTGATGGGTGAGAGCCAGATTCCAAGCCATAGTCGATTACTACGCTCTATCGCAGCCAATTGAAATGTCCCCCTTTTCATTACACGGCGTCATTTGTCTTAGTAGGATTCTCCAATTACGCTGAGACAAAAGATCGGTGATGCCAACAGTTAACCTCCACATAAACCAAGTTCTCGAAACGAGGTGGTTGAACAAGATATATGTCACTTTCAGCAATTAGTTCTTACCGTGCCTCAATACATCTCTAAAACGTAATGGGAGTTATATATTTGGCTGTGGAAGATAGTTTATGTATGTACGTGGTGTTATCGAAATACCAGAATTGATATAGGATGTCATTCCTATTGTAAATTATGAATGTGAGATAATTCTCCACCTCTACTGATCATTTAAACATTTAAACATTTAAACATTTTAACATTTAAACATTTAAACATTTAAACATTTAAACATTTTAACATTTTAACATTTTAACATTTAAACATTAAACATTTAAACATTTAAACATTTAAACATTTAAACATTTAAATATTTTAATATTTTAACATTTAAACATTTCTTCTTCCTCTTCTTCTTCTTTTTCTTCTTCTTCTTCTTCTTCCTCTTTTTCAATAATTTAATTATAAAATGAATATTTAGCAAAAAGAAAGAAAACGTAAACCATATGTTCAAAAATCCCTGAAAATGAGTTTCATACATGAAAATAATTTCAATTACACTATAATATAGAATATTAAGAATAATACTGATACGGAATATCAGAATGACATTGAAGGGGAAAAATAGAAAGCTGCTTGGGAAATATAATTTTTAAAATATTCACTGTCTCGATATTCACTATTGATAAATCAATTATTGTTCCAATAATAAGAACAAATGATCCAAGATAAACGCACAAATAAATTGTTTCTCTATTAAAAAATATTACACTTGTTGATAGGTACCTTTCATATCAACGAGGAACTATAAAACTAAATTCAATCTACTTCCCACAATCAAGGAAGCACATTAGGTTGAGTAATAACGACCAAAAGCTCATTGATTACAAGTGAAGCAATTAGAATCAACACATCATATATTCACCTCTCTAAGCATACATCTCCAAGTGAAGCATTCGTGACAATTATTAGTTGTGAGATGCCAACAAATAAAGTAGAACAGCCTTGATTGGCTGATGTGCTGATGGGTGAGAGCCAGATTCCAAGCCATAGTCGATTACTACGCTCTATCGCAGCCAATTGAAATGTCCCCTTTTCATTACACGGCGTCATTTGTCTTAGTAGGATTCTCCAATTACGCTGAGACAAAAGATCGGTGATGCCAACAGTTAACCTCCACATAAACCAAGTTCTCGAAACGAGGTGGTTGAACAAGATATATGTCACTTTCAGCAAATTAGTTCTTACCGTGCCTCAATACATCTCTAAAACGTAATGGGAGTTATATATTTGGCTGTGGAAGATAGTTTATGTATGTACGTGGTGTTATCGAAATACCAGAATTGATATAGGATGTCATTCCTATTGTAAATTATGACTCCATCATATAATCCATCATGGAGTTACTTGATCTTGAAAAATATAGTACAATTAATCCTTTGATTAATTGTCAGGAAAATAATCTAGTATACTCTAGACATTTTTCCCTATTTCGTGTGACAAGGGAACTTCCCAAAACAGGAATTAACCCTCAGATAAGTGCCGTCACCGACAGGAGACTGGTATAACCATTACACTATTAACACTTGAAAATATCAATAGATCATACAAAATAAATGAAATAAATTAGTACATAGAAAACCGATAAAATTCTAAGCCATCAAATTTTACTTTCCTAAGTATCAGTAAATAGTTATTGACAGAGCGAAGTGAGGTACAAGATTCAAGTCGACGGTTTTGCATTACTCTTTATGTTTATATGTTATTATGCTCCGCATTTAAATGCGAAACGCGGAAATTGCGAAATGCGAAATGCATTTTACAGCGAAACTCGGCAAGAGATTTTCATGAAATTTAACAAGAAGGCCCTATGTTCCTTTTTTAATTCCACGTCGACGTATATATATATAAGGCTATTGGAAAATTTTGCATTTCAAGGATAATATAAAAGGAAAAGGAGCCTCCTTCATACGCCAATATTAGAGTAAAAATCTGGTGTGGCGCACTCACACAACTTTCCTTGCAGTTATGAAAATTGATCACATGACGCTAGTGTTCACGCGCATCTCAAGTCTACTATTCAAAGATCTGAGCCAGCTGGTGACAGGACAATAACGCTGGAGACACATGAGGTCTGCTATCTCGTCATAGTGAATGATTATTAATAGAATCAACAGTGCCACAGTTTGCAATTGAATAATCACATTTTCTCGAATTTCGAGCTTCTTTTCAATTTTAGGTGAAAATGTTAGGCCTTCTGTACATTAATTGTAGATATTTTCATTTTCAGTCCTTTTCACTTGAATTTTTTTGTTTGAATTGTATCTGAACCCTGATAATGGGGAATCTAAAACCAAACATTGCATAGATGAGGCGGAGCTCCTGAAATTTTCACAGATATGGGCCTTGTGGCAGTTGATAGAGCTTATCAATGACTATTTTAGGTATAAATTTGATCGAAATCGTTGGAGCCGTTTCCGAGAAAATCGCAAAAAACCTGTTTTTGACAACATGAAAAATGAAAAATGGGAAATGTATTGTTGAGAGTACTTAAGCCCATATTCCAATACACAAAAAATTGGTCAGTTTCAATATTCAAAGCTATATATCTTGGTAGCCCCTTATTATAAAAATCATCAATTGATCTTGAAATGTACAATAGAATTTCCTCTTTCATCTGCTCTATACAATTTATTAAAAGATATGTTCTTAAAGTAAAATTTGATTGTTGAACAAATCTGGAAATTGTAGATATTTTTCTCATATCAACGGTTTTGGCAGTTCTATGATAGGGGAAAAGTGAATTAAGATGAATTTTAGACAACTAAGCTTGTAGAGGATGAATTTATCTACAATTTGAAATCAATCGTGAGTCTCTATGATGTATCGGACTCGTTTTAGAAACTCTTGATCAACAGTAAAGTCACGAAAAAAATGTAAAAACTGAAATCGCCATTTTTAAAATCTTCTGTAACTTTCGAATGTTATTGGAATAGAAATTATTATTTATTGGAGTGAGAAGAAGAGAAACATTTCTACATCCTCACAAGATTTGGAAATTTTATCTGAAGTATTTCAAAAGATATGCAGCTTTGAATATAGAAATTGGCCATTTTTTGTGTATTGGAATATGGGCTCAAGTACAATACATTTTCTATTTTTCGACCGAATTTGACTTATGATGCATGATTTTGGACCGCCTTGATGAGCCGAGAAGAATGAAGTATAGTACGAAATCTGAGCATTGTGTCAAAAGTTAAAAGTGTTTGAAATTTTGATCCTTGAGGTGTACTTAAGCGCGCCTCTGCACTACGAAATACTGGAATGAAGTGCATCTAACGGGTGATTCTCATAAAACATAATCTCATGAACTTATGTCATTGTGCGAAATATCAATGTGAGGACAATGTAGTTGGTGATGATGGTTGAAGCTGAAAATTGGGTACCTATTTTTCACAATACAAGGAGCATTGATGTCAGGTGTACCTGGAAATGTATATGAGATAGAGCGCTCTACCTGATCTCAGATTGTAGAGCACAAAAATATGAGCAAAGGGATTGAATTATAGATCTAAATGGTAGGAATCGGAAGATATTGTTGATCAAAAACTAAAATTATTCATCAAGATTTTTTTTCTTCAAATTTTACTCATTTTTGAAAAATCATAACTCATTACTCATAGAAGATAGAGAATACCAAATGATCTCATTTTATTCAGAATTTTATAATCTGAAAAAAAGACGAGAGCAAATTTTTTGGTCCGATTACGAGATTTGGCAGGGATACCTGAAAACTGGAGAATGAGCCGAAAGTACGAGGTTTTTGGGCAACACTGTATCTAGCACAAGTAAATTTTGCATGAAGAAATTGGTTCTGGACTTCTCTTATGTACCCAAATAATATACTAAAAAATCAGAACTACAATATAAATTACAAGCACACCCCTATTTTATGTCAATATTGACTGGACTAAACCCAAACAGCCATTAGCCGTTTTCACACCGATATCTCGCCGACACGACATACAGAAAGGATTTACTCTGATGGACAGTATAAGAGGAGGCCTAGGGGAATGTGGGGTTGCCCCGGTAAGGAGGTAGCCCCAGTAAGCAGTCTATATGCATCCCTATGTATTTGTACTCGTTGCTAACCACGCTAGATGCTTGGTGTGAAGAAGAAGTACTAATTTTTTGCTTGGCATCAGTCAGCCATTTCTCTTTGGTGTGCTAGCTTGTTGTCAAGAGTCAACTGGTTTTTACTTTCTTTGCCTTATTATTGCCTTCTTTGCCTTATACCATAGGTAAGGAAAGTATTGCTTTCCGAAAAAAATTAAGGTACCCCAATTTCTAAATTTCTATACGTTTCAAGGTCCCCTGAGTCCAAAAAAGTGGTTTTTGAGTATGTGTGTGTGTGTGTGTGTGTGTGTGGTGTGTGTGTGTGTGTGTGTGTGTGTGTGTGTGTGTGTGTGTGTGTTTGTGTATGTTGAGTGTATGTGCGTCTGTGTACACGATATCTCAACTCCCAATTAACGGAATGACTTGAAATTTGGAGCTTAAGGTCCGTACGATATAAGGATCTGACACGAACAATTTCGATCAAATGCAACTCAAGATGGCGGCTAAAATGGAGAAAATGTTGACAAAAACAGGGTTTTGAATGATGGCTTGAACGATTTCGATTAAATTTATACCTGAAATAGTCATTGATAAGCTCTATCAACTGCCACAAATCCCATATCTGTAAAAATTTCAGGAGCTCCGCCCCATCTATGCAAAGTTTGATTTCAGATTCCCAATTATCAGGCTTCAAATACAATTTAAACAAAAAATTCTGATTGGAAAAGATTGAGCATGAAAATCTCTACTATTAATGTTCTGTAACATTTTCACCTAAAATTGAAAATAAGCACGAAATTGGAGAAAATGTAATTATCCAATTGCAAACTGTTGATTCTATCAAATGATTCACTATGAAGAGATAGCAAACCTCGTATGACTACAGTGTTATTGTCCTGTCACCAGCTGGCTCAGATCTTTGTTTATAAGTAGACTTGAGATGCGCGTGAAAACTAGAGTCAGATCAATGATCAATGATCAATGATCAAATGATCAATTTTCATAACTGCAAGGAAAGTTGTGTGAGTGCGCCACACCAGATTTTTGTTATAACTTTTACATGACTTTCCAGCAATGTAAATACTGTTCCTGTTCACACTATCATAGGTTCCATGTTGAAATCACCTAGTGTACCAGTTGAAGACATCAAGCGCCAGCAGGTCCGTGTCTTCTTTGTTGCTCTCCGGGATCCCAAAAATATGTATTGAATGTCGGCGCCCGTATTGCTCGAGGTCGTCGACCTTCAGGTGACAAGACACCTCTAGCTCACAAATTCTATCATGCAGCTGTTTGTTCTCCTCCTTCAATGCCTGAAGTTCCTCAAAAATAGACTTCACAGCCATAGAAACGGCATGATGCACAGATTCCTCGATTTGCTGTCGAATAATTCGGAGGGTCTCTTCAGACAGTGATCCAGAAATAGCTGGCCCTGGCTTCGGAGCATTGACCTCATTCTTCGGCGTGCCTCTGCTCGGTCGAACCATCGTGTACCATTAGGAGGATTTACACTTTTACAGGCGAGAAGGTAGACTGAAGAATTGGGAATGTTTTTTCAAGATAAATAAAAAGAGTGTGAGTTAATCAAAAATATAATTTCACTATTGAATTTAGCTCGATAAACTGAATAACTAGATGTATAATTTGAAGTTAATTGAACTGTATAACCCTATGAAAAATCTGTTAGAAGACGGAGCCGAACTGACACACGTTTACTCACTCAACATAACCAAAGAGAGGCATGCCTTAACATACCTTAATAAGAGAGGCATGGAGGTGTCTTACTAAATTATATTCGTGGTTTTTTTCGGAATAGTCCAAGTTAAAAGTACAAGAAAACTAAAGTGATTTCTTCTAGTAGAGGGTATAAAGGTTTTCGAATAAACTTGAATACTCAGAGTAGTAACTCCTGATTCCACGACATTGAGTCTGATGATGGAGAGTGATTCAAAATTGAAGCTACATATTTCTCATGTCACTAGTAAGTTGAATGAAGCCTTCTTTGCATTGAGAGTATTGGTCAGAGTAGGGATTGGAAAAGCTGTTCTTTTGGTATATCATGCTTGTTTTCTGTCAGTTATGAGGTATGGATTAATTTTTTTGGGGAGAACTATCTATAATTATTGGATATTCATACTGCATAATAAAGCTGTTAGGATGATTTATAAGATTAATGCAAGTTTCTCGCAGACCTTATTTCATATACTCCTGCTATTCATATATTCGATTTAACAATCTTCGTTTCCAATAATAGACGGATGTATGAGGTGAACCAGGTGAGTCATCTTCATAATACAAGATTTAGAGGTTTTGTTCACCAACCTCATAGGCTTGGTCTGCTAGAGAGTGGTCCGTTTTATATGGGAATGAGAGTATTTTATTCACTTCAATCTCACATAAGAGAAATTGAGGGCTAGAAGGAGAATTGAGCAGAGAATTTCTTATTGTAATGTGTCCTCACAGATTGACAGATTGTATGTTATGTGAAATCTCTTGTGTTCTTTTGACTGTTGTGTTGAAAAGTGAAGAATATTAGTAATATATTAGATTACACTTTGACGTGTCAAATACTGCGGGAGCGTTGTTCCCTTGATGCAGTTTCATATGACGAACAAGAAAAGTAAAGTGAAGTAAAGTGGTTTCAAAGTTTTGTTCTTGCATAGGTCATTCGCCATCATTTGTTGGAACAGCGCGGAGCTTGCACTCGCCGTTCAGTCCTAGGTTTTGAGGAGCTGTTCAACGGTTGCAGCATAGCACCTCTTTTGGAATCGGTTCAATTTAGCCCCATTGGCCCGTGTTCCATCAATCCTTTCAAGGTATTACCACGTTTAGAACAACAGGTAGTACTACAAAACCAGGATCCAAAGTTCCACGGCCAATTAGATCACGTGAAAACATTGAGACAGTGAGAGTTCAATTATGCAATCCCCAGGCGTTCAGCACGCAAACATGCGTCAGCCCTTGGACTTTCCAATCGCTCTGTGAGAAGGATTCTTCACAAAGACTTCCATTCCCATCCATACAAAATGAATATACTATACAAAATGGCTATTCTGATGGTTCACTTTCCAGAATGCCTTATATCAAAATTAAAGGCGATCGTACAATGGCCGGGTGATTTGCGCCCGTGTAATGTTTTCTTTGTTTTTTTTCAATCCCTTGTCTATGTGAACCCGTGTCTATCTATCTCTCTATCTCGTTATCTCTTTATCTCTCTACTTCTTTCTCTCTTTGGACCTGTATCTTCATCTGTGTCTGTATCTGTATATGTATTGGAATACAGATAAAAACACAATTACGCACTTGATGATTGTGTTCAATTGTGTATGATTTTATTCCACGAACTCATTAGGACCTACGTGGCTAAGTATCATTTTATAAAATTCTTGATTGTGATAGAAGATTGTATTGATTCACCCCCACATTACATCATTCATCTTACCAATATCTTCATGCAAATCCCAAAATCCTATAACATACTTGCAAAACAATCCCGCCACTCCCAACAGTCGACCAGAATCCCAAATGAAGATCCCAGTTGATGAAAAACAGTGTAACCAACGCGCCTTTTTCTGCACTCGACGATGCCAGGTTACAGGATAGTGATACAGATGGCATGGCGGTGAATGCTAAACAGGTGCTAGTTGATACCTCTGTCGGTCGACAAAGCAGAGACGAATATTATTTTCAATCAAGAGCAGTTTGGGTTTGGCTGAGAACTGTGAGCTGATGGCAGGGAGTGGTGCGATTCGCCTCATACTGGCATCATTCCTTATATAAAATATCAATGTTTTCTACTGAGGCAATGCTGACATTTTTAAGTGAATGTGACTGTGGTAGTATGTGTCCGTTGGCAGCAGTTAATTCGTTTAGACCACCTTCGTGAGCAGCATATGCCGGACCAACCGGACAGTGACGGTGACGCTCTTTATTCCGACATACCTCCCTTTCCCACCACTACCCCTACAAACCCCCGCCCCCAGAAGTCAGGTGGACGTGCACCCAATAGTTAATCGGCTCCATTTTATCGACCTCTTCTTTCTCTTTCTTTATCTCCGCTCACGTTCTTTTCACGGGAAACTCTTTTTCCTCTCGTTATAACTCTGTCGTGTGTACGTTGGGGGTGATCTTCTTCCTTTCGGTTATCCTACTTCTTGCCTTTATCCTCTTACAACATCTTCCTCTTTCTCTCCTATTGCACTTACTACTCTCTCCTGGCTTCTCTTCATCATTATCTTTCTCCTCCTATTCTACTTTTTCTTCTTATTTACTATCCTCCGTGAGAGAAGATTGTCTCTCTAGTTTTTCCAGTTGGTGAAACACTTCTTTCTTTCCATACTTTGTCTTTCTCCATCTTTGTCTTCATTTTCCTATCCCATCAGTTATATTTATACATAATTTTCCTTATTTCATTCCTCCTTATCCTAATTTCCTTCTACTTCCACATTCTTTCACTTCAATCTTTTTCTGGTTCTTGATCTTTTGTTTTCACACTTACACTTTTCTTCTACCTCACTTTTTTCTTATTCACCCACTACTTTTCGTTCTTCTCTTTTTCCCCTTGTCACTCAGATACTTGTCTCTTCACCACTAATATTTTCTCCATTTTCCTTCTATTCTATTCTCCTCTATTACCTTTCAGCATTATTTCAATATTTCTTCCTCGTTTCCTCCGCTTATTTTGTTCATCTTTTCTCTCGTTTGTTTATTACTCATTCTCTTTTCCCTCTTCCATCCTTCTTTTCTCTTCCCATTCTTTCAAGTCACCTCCTAGCACTATACTTTTACCCCCATCTCCTTATAAACGTTTTCCGGTTTTTTCAACCCACATTTCCTTTGAGACGACACACCGGAAGAGACATTTTGCCCATTAGCTTTGCCCAGTTCAATGTATCCTTTGTATATTAGTCCAATCCGATCATCATTATATGGTCACCCATCGTTTGTATTGATCCACTGAACATGTATTTTTCTCAACTGAATAGGAGCTCTGATATAAACGAAGTTACAGACCAAGAGCAATTTGCCAATATTCCTATATTTGCTAAGATTCACGAACAAATTATTCAATACTGGAAGAATAGTGTAAATTATGACTTTATTTGATAAAAACTGACTGCTTATCAATCACTGACCAATTATCACACTTCTAGTTGAATAGGAAAGAAGTTCTTCATCCACTCCAAAAGCTCATCGACAATGTAGTTCCCCTCAATTTCACCATAACTAGACTAAATACCTCTACAGGTAGGCTTATGAGTACTGCATTATTGGATGATCCACCTCCTTTTTTCATGCTGATAAAAATAACTGATACGATGTCTATGAGGAGAGGTCGTAAATTAACTTGAAGAGAGGTCTTCTATTATTTTTATTCAAGGTTAAGACTCTCATAACTCAGCTCTTAGCCAGATCCTGATTGTGAATCACTTGAAAAAGTTCAATTCAGGATTCTGGCAACTGGAAGCTCTAAATAACTAGCTGACTGACCCTCACTCACTTCAGGAAATATGGAGCTGTGGGCTATTCACTTATAAGTGAATGACTTACGAACGACAAATGGGAAGAGTGCTCACTAAGCATTCCCTACAAGCTAACAGAAGAATATTTTCTGGGTTAGGTCTTTTATGCACGTGACTTTGATGTAAAGGTATGCAGCTAAGGTCAGCAGTCGGGCCCATGTCCAATTTCGGGCCCCTCACTTGGAGAAGAATGTTCACGGTACTTTGGATTCATTCTACATCAGACGGACTGAGTCAGAAAGTCATCAGACAACTTGGCGAGTTCTATTCCAAAGATTTCTAGAAGCTTTCTCCTCAAATGTTTTGTATTTTTTGCTTACTTTAAAGACTTCCTCGAGCGCCATGAATAACTGGTTAGCTATGAATAAATGGTTTGTTAACTTGACTTAGTTTGTCAAGTTGGTTTCATAATTTGATTATGAATTCTCAAGATAGGAAAAATCCTGATTATAAAGCAAGTTCAACAGCACGAACTTCATTTTATCCTCATTCATTTTATTATTATAAAATCTGTTATTGTAAAAACCATGGATGTAATCAACGCCATTTCCCATTAGAATATGCATTTTTGAATATAGTTCTTTCTTAGAAAGTACTGTGGACTAAATGATTCACGTAGTTTCAGTTTCTCAATCATCATCTTATATTCTATTATTACTTATAACATAAGCTGATATCACTTCATTCAAAGCAATTTGACATAGGGAAGAGTCTGGGTGTAAGTGGAATGATTTTTTTTTATTTTTGCTACGTTTTAACAATATTACTCAAAAAATTAATTTTTTAATTCAGTTCAAATAGATAATTAAGTGCAACATTGTCTTCCAATCAAGTTTCTAACCCATCCAGATCGAAACAACTTGTTCCATAGGGTCGTTTAGTGGGATGTACTGAATATTGGACTGAAAATTGATGAAGTGAGAACATATATATTGTACCATATAAGCCTATCACAAGAGATCTTATCCATGTGTATTCATGAAGAATTGAACGTTCACCTATGTATCTGCAACTATCCTATGATCATTATCATTTGATGACTATTTTTTGACTAAGGCTAAAGAAAGAGCTAACAAAGACAGACAACAACAAAGAAAGTATCTTCCATCGTTCTTCAAGATATTAATTTTCACAAGTTCCTGGTTATACAAACTTCAATTCATTGGATTTTTAATTTATTCAGTTGTAATGAATAATTGAAATTCACAAATAAGAATAATCAAATTGAAGAATCTGTGGAACGATGAATTCGAGTTGCGGTGGGCCAGTAAAAGTAAGTAAAAGAGACATTCAGGTTTCCCCAAAATGTTACACATCCTAATTTGTTCAAGGTTATTGACGCACTTCACTTCTGTGAGAAGGGGAAAGAAGTTGATCCCTCAGATAGCGACGAATGATGAGAAGACATGGTCTCAAGAGATCGTTGTCGTGGAGGAGGGTGGATGCCGACAGGAAAGAGGGAAACAAAATATTTATCCTGAGCAAATAACCACCGTGACTGAGGGTCGTATGAATGATTCAATAATGGAAATCGATTCATGGAGTACCTGTCACTTGAACACGTTATTGTTCTGCGGAAAGTCTGTTCGAGAGGATTAATGGTTTCGGGGAACAAAAGTTCAGAGCACTTGCAGAATTCGTTAAACTCTTACACTGAGAAAACTGACACTCTATCATCGTTTCTATAAGCTTTAAACTACTGTTAACGGTGAAAAAACGACGTAAATAATCATATTTTATAAAAGTAGCTCTCCAATTCATCAAGAATCGTTTGAGAAACAATCAATCTTTCAAATTTCATATAAATTCATGAATCGAGCCGATCTCACAGAATTCTGGAACGGACAAATTCAAGATGTCTTATTGAATCAAGATTCTTCAGATTCTCTCAAGCCTCATAGTATATTGCCATCGAAATGCATGCCTCGAGGAATGAATGAAAGCAATATTTCAGTCTCAGGTTCCTGATAGTTGTAGTTATACCTAACTACAAGAATAATTAAAGCTCCTCTGGAAAAATAAGGTTGTACTTTTACGTACTAAAAGTATATATTTTCACTAAGAACAGCATATCACTTCATTTGAAATATTGGGCCAGCTTTAAGACTTGCTTGGAAAAATAAAAAACTATGAGCTGCAATTATTATTATGAAAGGTGGTAGTAGGTTGAATGATTGTCAGATTGTGAATGTAGGAATTGGATTGAATGATTGAAAATCTCACAACTATTCATTTTTTTCGATAAGTATAATTATAGAAAGTGGTTAGTATATCTCTTTCATTAAGAAGAGTGTACAATAGGATTCATTGGAGATCCTATTTTTTTTTTTTTTTTTTTTTTATTTATATTAAAACTAGTCACTAGGACTAACCATTAATTTTGTTCTGTTATTTCTTATCCTAAATTAATTTTTTTTATTGCTAAAGTCTTCCAGTGAAGCCTACAGTTCCAATCTATAATTTCACTACTTTAAATTATTTCACTACACTTTTATTCAATATACTTTAATCACTCCACTAGCACTACACCAACTCGAAGGGCTTTGTTCTCTTCAACCTCCTAGTGAGTTCAGTGTTGTCTAGTAGTTGGATGACTTCGGTGTTGTCGTGTTGATGAAGACGTGACTCATGATGGGCTGCCAATCGTCTTATCTCACAGGTCACATAGGGGATGTGCAGATCTCGGTGCAAATCGCTGTTCCTTATGTACCAGGGCGCATTCACCATGTTCCGCAGTACTTTGTTTTGGAATGTTTGAATCTGACTGATGTTAGATGTTCTAGAGCAGCCCCAAAGCTGAATTCCATACGTCCAGACAGGTTTTAGAATTTGTTTGTAAATCAATAACTTGTTGTCCAATGAGAGTTGTGATTGACGGCCCAACAGCCAATAGATTTTACTGTATTCGAGTCCTAGCTCGCTCCTTTTCATCTTGATATGCTCTTTCCATTTCAACTTGGCATCAAGAGTCATTCCAAGGTATTTTGCTGTGTTGCTGTGTGGTACTACATTCCCATTCAGATTTATTCGAATCGGGTCATTGATAATTTTGTTTGTGAAGTTGATATGAATAGACTTCATCTCATTTAATCGAATTCTCCATTTTTTGGTCCAGTCACTGAATCTGTTGCTAGCATTCTGTAGTTTTGTGGCTGCTTCTTGTACTGTTTCCCCTTCTGCCAGTATTGCAGTATCATCAGCAAAAGTAGCTATTGTCACTGCATCCAATTCAGGAAGATCGCTTGTGTACAGCACATAAAGAACTGGTCCAAGAACACTACCCTGTGGAACTCCAGCCCTTATTTCCTTCAATTCGGAGACGTCGTCACCTTGTTTTACTCTGAATAATCTGTTGTTGATGTATGATTTTAAAAGTTTTACAAGTTGAGTGGGGAGAATTTTATGAAGTTTAATGATCAGTCCTTCATGCCACACTTTGTCAAATGCCTGTGCCACATCAAGGAAGATTGCTGAACATATCGATTTTTTCTCTAATGACTTCTCTATTACATTGGTGATTCTATGTACTTGGTCCAGGGTTGAGTGCTTCTGCCTGAAACCAAATTGATAGGTTGGTATCAGATTCCTGCTACTTATGATGGGAGTCAATCTCTTCATTAGCAATTTCTCAAAAAGCTTTGAAATTACAGGTAGAAGAGATATTGGGCGGTATGATTTTGCTTCTTGAGGACATTTCCCAGGCTTTTGCAACATAATGACTTCTGCCACCTTCCAAATTGTAGGAAAATGCTGTAATCGGAGTGATGCATTGAATAAGTATGTTAGCATGACAATACCTTTCCTTGGAAGTTTCTTCAAGATTTCACCTGTAATCACATCAAACCCAGGTCCTATTTGAATAGAAAAATTACTTTTTTATCGCTTCAATAGTTTGGATCATCATTTTTGATTCGCCATTCTGAATTCAATTACGTTTTTTTAAAATGAGAAGGTGGTCATATTGTTCATGATTACTAACACTCATAAAATTAAAATTTGATAGTTCAGATTTTCAATTTACTACTCATTTATCCCATTGATGTGAGATTCATTAGTAAAGCTGCGTTCACACCAAAGTTATTAACAAATTGTTAACAAACTTAATTCTTATAGATTCTATTAGATTTAACGGAACTTGAAAAACACATATGTTCATCATGTGTATGATAAGTTCAATCTAATAGAATCCATAAGGACGGAGAAATAAACATTCTGTTAATAGCTTTGGTGTAAATGCAGCTTAACTATCTTTGAATGTGTAAACTTTAAAAGGGTTTGATATCACTAATGTGCGGTTTTCGTCATTCACTTCCTTTTCAAATATTCTCAATCGAAGTCATGTACCATATGTCCATCTTCCTATTGAAAAAAAAGTTGGATTCAGAATGGCGGATCCAATATACACCAAAATTTTAAAGCAATAGGAAAGAGGTTTTTCTAATTCGAATGGAATTTGACCTCCTTTCAAAAGAAATAATAGCTTCTCCATTATATTTTCACCAACTCTGTATAACTTACATTCAAGTTTGAGTTGACTATATGACTGTGTTTATGGATTATTCATCTGAATGAATATACTTGCCACACTATCCAGAAGAATGTTTTTTAGAGGACGGTAGAAGTGATATGGAATCTTGAAACTGTACAAACAACTCAGATGTCTAATAATTGAGGACAAAAGCTATTGGAGTGCGAACATCACAAGCTATGGATATATTTGATATTATTTGATAAGCTATGGATTATTACTTATTTGATTCACAGCTTATTACATTAGTTTTGATGTATAGACAAGAACTAATGGATGGCTTATGTAGAAGCTGGAGAGAGCTTTTATTATTTTTCAATAATATATTATGTCATGTCCCATTTTAGTGTTCATCTAACATTTCGCGATGAATTTGTCGCCACTGCAGGCAACTTGTGGAGCCATGCAACAAACAACGCAACACTTGAACCGCTGTTTGGATCGATGTTCACATAATATCAGACCCTCAACATGAGAGTTGCATTTACTAAATAGACTCAGCGGTCCATTCCAGCCCCAAATGTCAGCCAAGCTCGCATTTTCTATCAACTCTGACGAAATGTATCATGTGCGCTGCGCTAATCAAATCAAATTACTGTTTATGGTATTCCAGTTCAGTTCTGCACAATGCACAATACCAGAGAGACCTTACACAACTGATGGAAGCGGGTTTAAGAACAGGCTCTCATGGATTCTGTAAGTGAAATTTATTAATTACAAATTAAGCATAGGCGAGTAGCTTCAAGTCAAGTAAATAGGAGCAAGCGAATATGTCACTTAAATTGTGGCGAAGTATGTAAGCTGGGAGCAACATTCCGAGAAATGTACCTAAGACCTTCAGTGATGCATGTCATGAGGTTAACTGACAGTTCGTATGCACTCAGTCACACGACTGAAATAATAAGATATACAGCAGAACACAAACTGGAAGGGCGAAATTTCTGACAGTGCAGGATAGGTGATTCCAATCGTATTATTACAAATTGATGATAAATGAAGATCTCTAATATGGTTGATAAAAAAAAACATTAAAATTCAGTTTAACATATGCTACATATTGCAAGCCCCCTCAGAACTATTTTCTTAGAAGAATGTTGGTGTTCATGCTTTTGATGGATTTTGAAATCACACAGAATACTCATGTATTGCTCAAATGCGTTTTGTAGTTATGGAAGGGATTTTTCTTCGTTTTTCCATGAATGATTTCAAATAACACTGAAAGTTTCATAGTTGACCACCACCAGTCAATAACTGCACTCGAAACCTTCAAATTATCCTGTTTCCGAATTCTCATGACAATTTCTCTCTAAATAAATACACCAGAGCCCATCATCAAATATCCGATTCGATTGTCCACACGGTAACTTAGTTGCATCGATTCCACATATAGCGGCAAGGAATGACATGGGAAATTGGTGGAGGTTGACTACTAATGAACTTGAAAATTAGTGAATGTTTGGAAACGAGTGACGGCTGCCCAAATAGCGGCCAGTGTTTGGCTAAACGTCTAAAGTGGCTGCCTTGGAGGCCCCTTCGAGGGGGTTGCCCCCCCCCCTCACAACCCTGCTAACAACCCACAGCTTGCTGAGCAAAGGCACAGGAATTGTTAAGGCAAAGTGACGGATTTTGGGGTCCAGCTCATCTGTATGCTGTCTGGCCAACTCTCTTCAATGCTAACTTTATTACACCATGCTCTACTCACTCACACTTTCTCTCTCTCTCAGCTTGCCTATCCAGCATATACAACTCTTCGACCCTCTTTTTACGTTACCGTACTTTGTTCTCCTGCCTCTTAATCACATTTCAAATTTTCTCCTTTGCTCAGCCATAGGGTTCAGCTTGGATGCTGAGGGGTGAGGATGCTGAGAGCGTGAGACTGGGCATCAGCTCCACCCCCCACCCCCTCAAAGACCTGCTTTTCACAGCATTCTCTCCTCCGACACGTATTTTCATAATAAGTTAATCTATTCAATTGGGTATTTCTACTGTGAATCTCCATGTGATTACTCCAGTACCGACTCATATTATAGCATCCACTGTTACTCATTTCCATACTAAATGTATATCCAATCCAATTTATTGATCATCTCCATTTATTTTCAATCTGTATTTTACTATAATGGAACTATGTATTTCCTATAATGGAAACTATAATCTCGATTAACCCATAACAAATTCACACCATGTTTTGTTCGTCGTTTCTCACAATAGTTCAATCTATTGAATTTGATCACTCTGTTGTATTGGTAACTGTTCCATGCAACTGTAGTCAACCACCCCTATTATTCTGATATATTCAATATTCATGATAGAAAACGAATGACTTTTTGAAAACGAATAAATATTCAGCTGTGACTTACGTCATGATCATCCAAGGTAGTGTCACGGTGAGATTCGCCAAACAGCTTTGATAAGCAACTTTCTATAATAATAAGCTAAAAATTACAACTACCCACCTTTATTGGCTGTTGAAATAACAACAAAATCTATGATATATTCATTTATTAAGATCCAGATTCACAAACAGTTGTAAATGGTTTTCGAATAACCTATAACAGCATAATGAATGTTTGTTTACAATAAGGGTTAGTTTCTCGATGCAAACTGAGCCGGCTACCTTATCAGTCAGCTGATAACCGGCGTGTCTGTTTCTGATTGTTGACTGCTTGCTTCGATTTTCAATTTTATTATGTTGTTTATTGTACATTCTGACCTGCTGAAAAATCTGCTCATTGTTCCCCTATATTTGTTTTGCTTGTTTTCTCGTTTTTATTTGTAAAATTATTTATTTATTCTATATGACACACCTGAGCTCATTTCTTCATTTGTAGCCATCCTATAGGTAGATTTGTATTTCTGACCAGTGATTGGTCATTAACTGGGTGTCAGAAATGGCCCACGTTTGTAGGTCATAGATGAAGAATTTTCGAGCCAAGAAGATAGCCTCTCATAGAGTCACTTATAATCTATGAAATAAAAAATTCCTTTTAGAGATTCTGCTCAACGTTTTAATTCAATTTTATAATCAGGGTGTGGATGTTTTGAATAAGTTTGATAATTTATTGCACTTTCAAGCCTTTATGAAATTAATTGAATGTTCTTTCCAAGGGTGTTCTTATGAATTTCTCAATTTACTATGGATATTTTATCAATATGACCTGGTTTGTTTGAGCGATCGGGTTCAGCATAGAGGTCGTCTTTTGGCCGTGGTTGTCGGTGATGCCCTCAGCGGCGGAGTTGGTCCAGTCATGCAGCGTCGTCCTGGTCCCCGTGTAGGCTCCGTCCGTGGTTCAGCACGCAGCGGTCCTCTTCACCGTTGTTTGATGCGCTCGTTGTCCGTTGTCCGTCTCGCCTCTCAGCCCAAGCACACTGCAAAGTTTTTCGGGCAGCTTCAGTGCGATTTATGACAGGGCAACAGTTATTCAACAAATTAACAAGCACTCCTAATCCGGTCTATAATAACTTGAAAATTTAAATAATAAACTGTGAGCTACATAGAGTGAATTCAAAAATTATCTTGGCTATTGACAAAAAAAAATTGATTGAACGTATTATTAATTCAACAATGTGTGATCTATCAGCACAAAATTATACAGCTCATCTTATATAATTCACTTGTCTTCGTAGGTAGTTTAAATATTGCAAAAGTTTCTGAGTAAACTGAATGAATTCAAAATTATAATGATTCAGAATTAAATCTGTATAGAAAAATTTATAATCGCTCTCGAACTGAATTGTTAAAAAGAGTTACATTAAACAAATTTTTAAAAGTTCATGAATGGTTTAGATATAATAAATTCGATGTAAAATTGAATAAACTTGAGAATACTTTGAAATGACTTTGAGATAACTTTGAGGCGACTCACCGGATATTGACTACATTGGCACACAGAAAACACTTATAACATGAATGGTCTGGAGATTCAGAAATTTGGCTGCTGACTGTCTCGAGCTGACGTCTCCACAGGTATTTATAGTGTGCCGCCATTTTGACTAACTTTTGGAGTTCATAAACATTTTAAGTTTTGAATCTCCATCACAATAATTCAGTTCACTATTTCAAATTTTAAGTTAGATTAAACTATTCCCACAGAAACTAACAGAGAGTAGATTCTTATTTTATTTAAACAAAAGGATGTGCAGGCTGCTTGAGTCAAGCTCCACTCAACATGTCTCGAACACAAAAAACTACAAATACACTTTTTTGGAGCTTAGGAATTTGAAATTTACAGGTAATGTACATCAAAATTCCTTCTTTCATGTGTGGTAATTTGTTTTGTAAGAATTTCTGTATTTTTAGAAATATAAGTGTTTGAAAATTGTGATTTTTCACGTGGTCTTCAAAGTTTTTCAGATCAATTTAATATATTTAATATGTTAAAAAGTGAGATTTATGAGCTTGATCTCATTACAAAATAGTGCTCTGCAACTTCTGTTAATATAGAAATAGAAGTTTTACAATGATTAATTACTTTTCCGTAATGGTATGCAAGTGTTGGAGGTTAGGCTTCCTCTACCTTGAACTACTTTACTTTGAATATTTGCTAAAATAAATTATTAAACATTTATAAGTACACTTATTCAACATAGAAGATGTTCGTACATGCAAGTACTTATTATTTTTGCGAGTTTTAATTCTCGTGATTTTTTTTTTTTTTTATGATTTTTCAAATTGCTTTTGCATAAATTCACACATAATTTCCACATCAATTCCATATAACATATTTTCATTTCATTGACAAGACAATATCTAATACAGTACTATGAACTATCATTATACCTAAGATACTGGCTTTATCGTTTTTCGACTGGTTCATTACTGATAAATTCTCATCACTAGATTTCGTACTTCCATTCCGAGATTCAAGATAATATTTCTTCTTCTTTGTCATTCTCATCATGAGATATTTTGCCACTCCATTTTAGTTGCTCTTGTGATACGGTTTTACGTTCCGATGATTGTGCCATCCAAGAAAGCTGTTATCTACGATATCTGATAATAACACAGTGTTATAGTTTGAGACAGCCATAACTTTATACGGTCCCGTGTACAAATGGAAAAATTTCTTAGTCTTTTTTCCAAGAGAATCTGACAGACGATGCGTGCGTAGTAGTACTTCTTGCCCAACTTGATACTCGTGTACTCGAATCTTTTTATCGTGGTGCTTCTTTCGAAGCTCGGCGGCGTGAAGAAGATTTCTTTTGATGATTGCTCTATCAATGTTATTCTGTTTATTCTCATGCGGTATCTCCACCAGTTTTTCTATGAAATTTTTTCTCCTATTTCCGAACATGATCTCGTGGGGGGTATAACCTGTTGATTCGTTGTAAACGTTGTTAATACATTCTTGTAGGAAGGGCAGGAATTTTATCCATTTTTGATGTTCATTTGCGCAATATGCACGCATAAATCGTGATATTTCGGCCATTTTTCTCTCCACCGGATTTGAGCTCGGATTATATCGGGTAGTCCATATGGTTTCGATATTTTCCTGCTGCATAATCAGAATCCAATTATTGCTTCGAAAATACGTGGCGTTGTCAGCCAATATTTTCTTTGGTTTACCTACTTCAACACACCATTTTTCAGTTATACAACGAGCTAACTTACTGCCGGTTATCTTTCCGATTGGGAACAGCATTGTGTATTTTGAATGTAGGCAGGTGACAGCAAATATATGTCTATGACGACCTACTGCGGTTGGAATTGGGCCATAGATATCTGTTGCCAATATATCTAATGGGTGTTCTGGAATTATGGGCTTCATTGGTCCTCCAATGGTGTACCTATTATATTTGGTTCTTTGACATACGTCGCAGGACACTACAATCTCTGTTACTTTCTTGTACATTCCCTTGAAGTAGCATGACGTTTTTAAAAAATAATACGTCTTTTTAATTCCGAAATGACCTATCCTTTCATGGGCTTCTTTGATGATATCGTTTTCCAGTGTCTTCGGGATGACTAATTTCCAATCACCTGTGTTTATCGGTACTCTACAGAACAGGTATTTCTTATACATCTTGTACGTTTTTAGCTGTTGAGAATTATTTTCACCAGCTTCCCCCAATTGTCTAATTATGTCATTCAAGTGTGGATCGTCTGTTTGAGCTTCCTGTATTTTTGAAGGAGTTAGCAGTCTTTTGTGTACTAGAGGAGCTATATTAACTGGAAACGGCACACCTTGTATGTAATCTGTAGTATAGCAATTGAAGGTTGTTTCGTTGTTGTAAGTAGCATCTATTTCTCGTGACAAAAAATCTGCGGTTTGATTACTCTTTCCTGGAAGGTGTGTTAGTTCTAAATTGAATTCTTGTAGCGCTAAAAACCAACGAGAGATGCGATTGTTTGTCAATTTTGCAGTTCTGAAAAATGTTAAAGCTTTATGATCTGTGTTGACAAAAATTTTCTGTCCCAGAAGTAGAGTGCGGTATCGTAAACATACTTCTAATAGACTTAACAATTCTTTTTCTGTCACCGAATATTTTCTCTGTGCATTGTTCAAAGTTTTGCTGTAGAAAGCTATAATGCCTTTTTCATTATTCTTATCGAACTGAAAAATTTCAGCCCCTATGGCATAATGCGACGCATCCACGTTTATGAAAAATGGTTTTGATAAATCGGGGTGATGCAGCATAACTACTTCCAAGAAACGTTCCTTTATTTCACAAAAAACTCTCTCTTCTTCATCACTCCATCTCCACAAATTTTTTGACGAAAGTATATGACTGAATTGCTTGGTGTAATGAGACAAATTCTTACTGAATTTCCTGTAAAATTGTAGAAAGCCTATAAACTTTTGTAATTGTTTTCGATTCTTTGGCGAAGGAAAATTTCTGATTGCTAATATTTTCTCCTCATTCTGAGTGATACCTTTTTCATTTATAATATGCCCTAAGAAATGTACCTGTCGTTTAAATAGATTGCATTTTGATAACCTTAGCTTAAGCCCATTTTCTCTTAGACGCTGGAAGATTGTGTTTAAATGATGACAGTGCTCGTGTATAGTGTGTGAGGCAACTAAAGCATCATCTACGTATACCGTGCAAAATTCCGCAATATCCTCTCCCAGGGCTTGTCGTAAGCACTTGATGAAAATAGCCATTGCGTTTCGTATACCAAAGGCAAGTCTTGTAAAACGTAAATTCCTTCCATTGAATAGAAATGATAAGTAATCACGTGACTCTTCTGCTACCTCTACTTGCCAATAACCAGAACTAAGATCAACGGTTGAATATATGGATTTTCCGTGAAACGTTTGTAGTGCCTCATCAATTTGCATAGGTGTTTCTCGGTCATCCTCCAGGATATTATTTAGAGGACGAGCGTCTAAGCATAATCTCACAGTATTGTCTTTTTTGCCAACACAGACTATGGGTAAACTGTAAGGTGAAAAAGAAGGTTCTACAACTCCTAATCTCTCCATACGATCTATTTCAATCTGTGCTGCATTTCGTAATGTGAAGGGTATTGAATAATTCTTCTTGTAGTATGCTTTATGTGGTTTAACGTTAAGTTGACATTTAAAATGGGTTGCACGACCTGGTGTTTCCGAGAATACGTCCTCATGCTCGCGTAATAGTTCAATTATTTCAGTTTTTCCCTCTTCTGGATACTCATCACTATAGCGAATGTCATTTAATAATGCTTCGAATAATTGTTTATCCTTGGTTTCATCAGACTCTCTACATTGCCATTGTTCAGTGTCCAATCTCACGAAATCGTCGTCTCCTTCTTCACGCATGTGTGTAGGCCTATCACTTGGTCCTTGTTCGATCACTCTTATTTTAGGAGTATCTACGTGTTGCGCTTCTAAAATGAGTGGAGTGGTTAGCATAGCTCCCTCTCTTCCTTGGCGAATGGATAGTGTCATATTGGTCAAATCAATGATAGCTTGGTAGTATTTCAAAAAATCAACGCCAATGATAAGATCTGGACAGGATGCTGGATAAACGAGGAATGTGTGAGAGAGTACTACATTATTTAACATCGGTATTTCTAGCAGGCATTGTTTTTGAATTTTTACTCGGCGACTCGGATTTATTCCTTGAATATAGGTCGAACTAAGCGGTAGGGTTTCAATTCTCTGCTTTGACTCTATACTGGAGAATAGATCAGCTTGAATAATACTGCATTGTGCACCAGTGTCTATCAATGCTTGCACTTTCTTACCGTACAGATTACATTCGATAAATGCTTGAAATTGTTTTAATTCGTTTTCTTCATGTCCTGTATCTTCTTCTAATAAATCAGCGATTATCTCGTCTCTGAATATGGTTCTTAATTTCATGGGGGTGGAACTTTCGTCCTCTGGGAAATATCTGATTGATTTATTTAGTAGTTTGGAGCTAGTAGCGGTTTCGTTATCATTCGAAATAGGTTCAAAATTATTTCTTCTTTCGTAGTAGGCCTGTTTATCAGTTTCGTTAATCAAGGGTAGGCTATCTCTGTTTCGCAGTGGTCTCTTTCCAAAAGCCGTTATTTCCGATAAAGTATTACGGTCTGTTTCAATTTCTTTTCCATTGCCAGTAGTTTCATTTGAGCAATCCGCCTGTTCACAATGCTTTTTGAAGCGCGTACGTTTTCGATTTCTTATACGCGAACATCGGTATCTCGCGTGTGATGTGTGATTGTTGTTCTTTTCATGAAAAATGTATTCTCTTTCCCGTACTCTATTTGGAGTATTTTCTTTAAAACGAGTGTGTTTCCTCTTCTTTGCTTCAGACTCCTCATCACTGTTTTGTTTTCTAAATTCTATTTCCTTAATACAATCAACAATCCCTACACAATCGACATTATTCACACGATCTACATTCATTATACCTTCGGTTTTTTCTTTCTTCCGATTACTCCCACTTATCTCTCTTTCATTATAAGTACTATACAGCTTACTAGGCCTGAATAATTTCATTTGATTAATTTCGTAATCCTTAGTACAAGTTTCAGACATCTCCGAATCATCATAATTATTGTTTATGTTATCTCCCACATTTGCGTCTGGTTGAAGGATAGCACTCGATTTCGGCGTAATTCTCTCGATTGTTTCTTCTTCTATCGGTACTATCCTTTCCTTTAGTTGTCAGATATTTTTCATTGGTGTCCCTGAATTTGAATTCTTGCTACATGGATTGTTGTTGCTGGGGTCGCTGCTGTGAGGGTGGCTCGGTCGCGCATCACTCGGCTTCGGGCTCTGTGGCGGGTTTGGCGAGTGTGTCTGCTTGTTGGCGTGGGAACCTCCATCTCTCACATGCTGACTCTCGTGAAATCTGCGTTGATTGTCGCGGTGTTGTTGGCGTTGTTCCTGCGGTCTCTGATTCTGCTGCTGCTGGCGCTGGTCCTGCTGTCGCGGCTGTTGCTGTTGCTGTCGCGGTCCGTCTCCTCCTTCATACGTCCTTCGGCCTGCTTCCTGCCTGCTAGGCTCCAATCTACGAGGCTCCCATCCACTAGGCTCCCATCTACGAGGCTCCCATCTGCGACTCTCAGGATACGTGCTGTCTGCTTCTCTGATGCCTGCTGATAGCCGCTCGTCGTTGTTGGTTGCGTCGAGTCTTTTGTGATTGACTCGTGGGTTGTTGTCGTTTATTGTCTGAATTCTATTCAGACAATCTTCCAAGTCACGCAGATTATTGATTTGAGGACAAGAGAGTGCTAGCTGAACGTTGTAAGGGAATTTCTGTGTTATTATCTGAACCAAATTAATTTCGGAAAGTGGGTTATCTAATAAAGAGTTGAAATATTTTATTTCTGCTGCAAAATCGCTATATGTATCTGTTCTACTATTGAAACTGCATGTTATTATCTTGTTTAAAACAGTTTGTTGTTTTGATAAGGACCAGAATCGGTCTAGGAATGCCTTAGTGAAGTCACCCAAATTATTAAAATCCTCCATACGACTTCTAAAGAATGTTAGAGCTTCACCTCTGAGATGCTGAGCCACAAGCTGTAGACGCCAGATTTTCCATGGTATTGTTTGAAGTTCATTTATAGCTATGATTTGATTCATGAATTCTTTTGGTTGCGGGGTTTTCGGGGTATTATCGAATTGACCTAGATTTGCTAACAGATTGGATGCACCACATACCTCATATCCATTAGGTGATTTTTCCTTCACTAGTTCATTGATAAGACAGGTTTCTTTTATTTTAGTAATTTCGGCATGTGTTTCGTTAATCTGACTTTGTAAATGAACGCGAACGTTTACCATTTCCTGTTCTTTAATCTGACTTATCTTGTCATTTATCTCTATGATTGCTTGTCTATTCTCTGAAATTTTCTCGGAATGCTCTTCAACCTTAGCTGAGAACTGAGCTGTTACTTGTTGAGTACTATTTTTAATCTCTTCAGTTAAATTCCTATGACTAAGCTGCATAGCAAAAAGACTCTTCATTGATTCGGCTAGACTTTTTAAAGTAACTTCATTATCGTCTTTATTACTAGCTTGAGGAGAACTAGCAGAATTTCTTATTGAAGTGGGAGAAAAATGAGTTTCACTATATTCGGATTTGTTTCCTTCAACTTGTGTTGATGATAAGAGGGCCAAACTTTCTCTACTGAATTCATTGTTTGGTAATTTATCTTGAGATTCGGATTCGGCATTATTATTATTAGCCATCTTTTTAGATTAACCTTTCCTATTCTATAAACTCCAGGTAATATTATTATCAAAACTAAAATCAATTTTAGGGCACTAATAGCAACAATTACGATAACTGAAAGAATTTATCTTGGAAAATTTCAAACATAAAATTTCAAACACAAAAATTCATGCAGCCAAATTACATTCCTATGAGAATCTCCAAACGTGCAAAATAAACATCAAACACAAAATAATACGAGAAATCTTAGACAAACTGTTTCTGTGGGAATAAACAAATTCAATATGCTTATGAATTCTGATAATTTGAGAATTTCTTTGAATATTTGAGTCAAAAATTATTATGACATTGATCTTTGATCTCCCGTATTGATAAATCATATACGGATTGTGACTAAACTGAGCGCAAATGAGTCGCCTCAAAAAATTGTTGTAAATAAATTAATTTGGTGAAATTGAAAAAGATCTAATATTGGCTTGTGCAATTATTAATCAAACTTAATGCAACACTAGTTGGGCGCCATGTGTCAGAAATGGCCCACGTTTGTAGGTCATAGATGAAGAATTTTCGAGCCAAGAAGATAGCCTCTCATAGAGTCACTTATAATCTATGAAATAAAAAATTCCTTTTAGAGATTCTGATCAACGTTTTAATTCAATTTTATAATCAGGGTGTGGATGTTTTGAATAAGTTTGATAATTTATTGCACTTTCAAGCCTTCATGAAATTAATTGAATGTTCTTTCCAAGGGTGTTCTTATGAATTTCTCAATTTACTATGGATATTTTATCAATATGACCTGGTTTGTTTGAGCGATCGGGTTCAGCATAGAGGTCGTCTTTTGGCCGTGGTTGTCGGTGATGCCCTCAGCGGCGGAGTTGGTCCAGTCATGCAGCGTCGTCCTGGTCCCCGTGTAGGCTCCGTCCGTGGTTCAGCACGCAGCGGTCCTCTTCACCGTTGTTTGATGCGCTCGTTGTCCGTTGTCCGTCTCGCCTCTCAGCCCAAGCACACTGCAAAGTTTTTCGGGCAGCTTCAGTGCGATTTATGACAGGGCAACAGTTATTCAACAAATTAACAAGCACTCCTAATCCGGTCTATAATAACTTGAAAATTTAAATAATAAACTGTGAGCTACATAGAGTGAATTCAAAAATTATCTTGGCTATTGACAAAAAGAAAATTGATTGAACGTATTATTAATTCAACAATGTGTGATCTATCAGCACAAAATTATACAGCTCATCTTATATAATTCACTTGTCTTCGTAGGTAGTTTAAATATTGCAAAAGTTTCTGAGTAAACTGAATGAATTCAAAATTATAATGATTCAGAATTAAATCTGTATAGAAAAATTTATAATCGCTCTCGAACTGAATTGTTAAAAAGAGTTACATTAAACAAATTTTTAAAAGTTCATGAATGGTTTAGATATATTTAATATGTTAAAAAGTGAGATTTATGAGCTTGATCTCATTACAGAATAGTGCTCTGCAACTTCTGTTAATATAGAAATAGAAGTTTTACAATGATTAATTACTTTTCCGTAATGGTATGCAAGTGTTGGAGGTTAGGCTTCCTCTACCTTGAACTACTTTACTTTGAATATTTGCTAAAATAAATTAGTAAAATATAATTAAGCTCTCAAATAATAATCCAGATAGTTTGTTTTTATAGAGTGATAATTAATTTCTTTCGGAATTGCGTTATTGATAAAGATTTTCCAAGATTTCCACTAATGTGTTTGGTGAGGCTAGTTTTTCTTTTTTAATTTCCATTTTCCTCTCCATAATCATGATTTTCCAAGGAAATATTGAGCTAGTCGTGACAACTGTCAAAGAGATAGTCACATAGGATCCCCAGGCCACGGCCCCTCTCGAACTAAGGATCCGGGCTCGTGTCACGCCACACAACACCAGAAAGTTCAGATGAGAGGTCCTGGACCCGTAGAAAAGTCCGGTTACAGATGGACGAGTTGTAAATAGTACCTGTGGGACCAGGAATAGAACCCCAAATTGTTGTTCCTAGTATTTCGGGCCATTGATTTTCACATATCTCCGAAATATGCTCACTCTGGTTTTCTGAAAACTCTGAACAAAAGATTAAAACAGAATTCATTGGAAAGGGATTCTAAAGATTAGTTGCTTTCATTAATAATGTAAGTCTTGTTCTTTAAGTCGGGAGAGAATACCTATCTAAGTTCTTTCTAAAGGGAATTCAAGAGGTGAAGTGCATCATGAACCGCATAATAATTCATTCAATAGGTGAAGGTTGTTGAAGGTCTGGGTAGGTAAACATTTGTTAACTCTTCTTCTACATGTGCCGTCTCCATGGTGGAGGCTGGCTATCATGATGGCAATTTTCACCCTTCTTGCAGCCGACTTGAAAAGCTTATTCGAGGTGCAATTGAACCAATCCTTTAAATTGCGCAACCAAGATATTATCCTTCTTCGCCCCACTGACCTCCTATCTGTTATTATGCCTTGCATAATGAGATACAATATTCCATACTTGTGTCCTCTCACTATGTGACCCAGGTACCTTAATTTGCGCTCCCTTATTTTACCAATAAGATGCAGTTTCTTACCTATTCTTTTGATAACCTCTCCATTTGTAACATTATCGGTGTACGAGATTCTCAGCATTCTGCGATAGGTCCACATTTCAAAGGCTTGTATTTTCTTCTCACCCCATCTATTCACTGTCCATATAATAGTACAGGAAACACGAAACATTCAAGGAGACGCATTCGGATTTCGAGCTTGATGTCAGTAAATTTTCGATCCTGATGAATGTGGAACGTGTTTTCTTTATTCTTTCCTTGAGCTCTGAGCAGTTATCAGCATTGGAAGTGACCAGAATCCCAAGGTATGGGTAGGAATCCACCCGCTCCAAACTGATTCCTTCACCGAATAGATCCCCCATAGGAGGTTGGTCTTTGGTGATAATCACCTTTGTCTTGTATGTATGTGAATGTACTTTGTCTTTTTAGAATTCAGACTCAAACCTCCTTCTTTGCTTGCAGTAATGACACTGTTCAGCATCCTCTGGAGATCTTCCATAATATTATTTTCTGCCAGCAGTACAGTGCATACCTTAGGCTGTTGATAGGTGTGCCATTAACTCTTATACCTCCAATCTCATCTTCGAATGCCTTGCTGATAATTATTCTTTTGGAATAAATGTTGAAAACGAGTGGTGAAACTCTAACAATTTTCAAATCTACAACCACAATAATTGGCGTTTTGAAAGATATGAATGGGAATATATATTGAAGTGAGCCCAATTTTCGTATTATCAACTCAATTTTTTGTAGTTGGAAAAAGGTTTTCATAATTGTTATTCTGAGATTGTTTTCTTTAAAAAAACCTTGAATAACTCTCTGAAAGTATGGCTGACTCTATGCTCTTTACACTACAGAAGAGGATATAACTCAAATAAACTTTTTGCGATAAAGTGTTATCTATTATGGAATCTGACATAAAATCTTACAAGCTTGCTTCGTAAATTTCACATAACAGAAATAAGAACCTGATAGCCTTATATTTTGATACTGGGTGCATTTGCATTGAAGCTACAAACCTTATATTACACAGATGAACAAACGAAACTTCTTTTTAAATTATGCATTTTTATAATAGTTGACAGCGTTGTGGGCGAAAACTTGTATTCCAATTACTTCTGTACATTCATGGAAAGAATTTGTAAACTACTAGAGATATTTTCGTTCAGATAACACATATTTTTCTCTGGTGCAATCAAATTAAATTCGGTGTTGGAATCCAGGAAACTGGGATACGTCCTGAAGAAAGCACAGATAGTTGAAAAAGGAGTTAAGTGGTTTGATGATGAAGAGAAAGAAGCAGCCCGCAGACTCGGCATCAGCACAACACACACCTGCTTATTTGCACAGGAGAGCAAGCACTTGCACATCGACGAATAAACTGCAAATTAGCTTAGCGGGAGTGTTCCTTATCTAAATTATAAAACGTCTGCATTCTACTCGTCATGTTGGCAACTTTTTATTTGCAGGATAGGAGAGGCTGAGCAGCATAGGGCTACTGGGTTGAGAGTTGAGACTGAAGGGTGCCTTCCGATGCGATGCGATGCGATGCATTCGTATGCTGCTGGTCTGCCAGGCAAAGACACGCATCGTTGGATACCTCTCCGCATTGCGGCCCCCCTGGACTCCCCTGGATCCCCCCCCCACGACACAACACCGATCTTATCTCCTTCCATCCCTAGCTGATGATGAACCTGTGCAGCTTCGGTCCACTTGTTACTCTATTCGCTTCTTTTTTTGCTCCTTTTTCTCCTCCTTTATGCTCTTCTTCTTTAAGTTCTTAATCCTTTTCATTAACTCCTCGAACTTCTTCTCCTTTCTCTTCATCCTCTTCTTCTTCTTCTTCTTCTTCTTCTTCTTCTTCTTCTTCTTCTTCTTCTTCTTCTTCTTCTTCTTCTTCTTCTTCTTCTTCTTCTTCTTCTTCTTCTTCTTCTTCTTCTTCTTCTTCCTCTTCTTCTTCATGTTCCTCACTTTTTCTACTCTTAACTTCTACCATTCCCTCTGCTTTTATTCCTAGTTATCATTATTCTTCTTCATCACTGATTTCCACATATCCCCGTTTATGATACCTTTCCACTCTGTACACTGCCGAGAAAAATTCTGTTGGATCCACTCAGGTTTGTTTGGAGTTTTCAAAATCCCGAATAGTTTTGAAATAATAAAAAGTAGAGTTGAAAAATATTTTCAATTATTGTTAGTGGATCTATAGGAATCCCCCATCCTTCTAATATAGCTATTATAATAATAGCTTTTAATATCTATCATAATATAGCTATTTTAGTGTAGAATTAATTATGTGGAATTATGCTTCAATAGTGATCCATGTTTTCCGATTCCAATTGAAGATAAGTCCAACAAGCCTTGTTCTTCAAGTTATTATAATATTTTGATTCTCCCTCTTTATAGAGAAATTGCTTGATTCTTCAAAACTGGCATTTTTCTTAATGATCTAGAAATGACGAATATTTTTTTTCAAGGGAAAAATTCTCCAACATGCTCAACTAGGTTTTCTACTTATAAATCTATCCTCATCATCTATTTTGAAGATTTTAGATTCAAATTTCCTCACATTGCTTTTTCCAAATCTTCCATTTGCTTGATTGATTGATTGATTGATTGATATAACCTGATACTTTCGTCCTCCAACAATGAAATAGAAAAAGAATCAATAAATTAGGATCTAAGAGACTTCTACTTTTATCCATACTTGATATAATATAGAACTATTCTATGTCACATAAAAAGTACAACAGTCTTATCTCATCAACCAACCCTCACTATCTGAGGATGATGAACTTGGAGCAGAGAAGAATTATCCTGTTACATTGAGACCACTAGCAACAATCATCACGTTATTCAGGCGCAGAAGATGAGGCCGTAACGATTGATCAGAGCCGTTACACGAGTTCTGTTGGAGGCGCAAAGAAGGGTGCCCTGCTGCTGTCTCGACCTACAAGATGCGAAAAAGGGTGCAACTTGGAAGAGAAGGGATTCGTTCCCCTTTTCTTGGCCAACAACTCACAGAGCCACCGATGGCTGATTTGCATATTATGATTGCAATTCCACATTTCACAGCCACTCTCACTTACTCCTTCATCTCTCTCATCCCACCAGAAACTGTATCATCACCCTCTCTCTTTCCAGCAGCTACCATTTGGTAATTCAAGCAGACCAACGCACATCATTATCAAAAGAAATGGAACACACCGTAGTGACATATTCCATTTTTCCCATGTCACGGCAAGGATTTCCATGTATGGTTCTGTTGAATCTGATGTTGCTAAGAATGTGCTTGGTTCGTGATAAAATATGTGTCTTATGTGCATATGATATACAAATGTGTTTAACACATTCATGTGACATAGAATAACATTATTCAATGAGATATTACTAAATTTCTAGAATATTGTACTACTAGACTATAATATCATGGTATGAAAGTCATTGTTGTAATAGTGGTTTTCAGTGAAATGCCAATAGCGGTTGGAAATGCCATTGGAAAATTTCCGAGAGGAAAAAAGAATATTGTCTTAATCTCAATAATTCAACTGTATTCTTTTCTCAATAATTAACCATCACGAAATCCTCGAAATGGCTTCATGATTCAGTGAAATTATGAGGAGATTTTGCTTTCATGGATTGAATGAAGTTCCTTCAATAAGCCTGCATTAAAAGTTGTTATACTCCATGAATGATGCCTAGAGTACGACAGTACAATATGAACAGGATCGCTTTGGAAGGATGAAAGAGTTCGATTAATGTGATAAAACTAATTCAATTCCATAAATTAGTATCCTATTCTAGTTCGAGAGCAGTTGATTTTATAAGGCTTCAGAACTATTGGAATAGAAAAATTGTAATCAGGCAAGAGATCTCATAGTTCGTGTGTGGTGATCTGTCAACTCGTATGAGAAACACTTGTTGCATAGAGAGACTTGAGCACGCGCTATTATTTAATATTCCATGAAGATGCAATGGTGGAGGAAAACTAGCTTGACAATACGCATTAGAGAAGATACATTATCGTGGAAATTGACAGATACGAAACATATTATAATCATGTTGATTGATTACCCTAGGGAGTTCTCAATTTTGACCTACTGAAAGTTAAATTCGTTGTCCGTCTGTTTGTATGTTCTACAATAAGTTGAGAAAGAATTATCAATAAGCTTCAAATTTTGAACACGTATTCTTCGAACCTTTTTACAGGTAAAGTTCGTTGGACAACAAAATCGACTCACTCCTTCGTCCATTTTCAGGATATAAAATAACATTAAAAGTGCATAAGAAAGAAAATGTTGTGATTTATCATTTAGTCAGGTGAAGAATTCATTCCATGCAACTACAACAGTTTTCCCAATCATTCATTTATTCATGATTATACATAACATCAGCTGAGGCTATTTGGAAGCTACCACACAGACATACCTTCATACACTGACACATTCATTATTTCAGTTAGTTAATATACAACATACTCATAATTTACAACTTTACATCAACAAACAGATACGGGTTGAGATATTAATGTGCGGTTTTCGCCATTCATTTTTCCTTGGAACTCTGTATCGAAATCATGTATCATGAATTTGGATTCATATGAGAGACAAAAATTTTGAAGCAACAGACTAGTTTTTCATTACAAATAGGAACTCCGATGAAACCTACTGTCAGTTATTCTTGTAGAAGGAATATTAAGCTGTTTCCATAGTTTTCATCAATCTGTATAATAAAAAGTTATAGTGGGTTTCAAAGATTACAATACAACAGATTACAATACGAGTGGGTTCTCCAGCCCAGGAATCACTAGTAGAAAATTATACGTAGAAAAAATCAGGTAGGCAATTAGAATGAGAACGCACTACAATGTGCCAGGAAAACTCGGGAAACAAGGAATTACATTAGTTTTCCATGCCATGATGTGTTCAAGTTTTTATCCTCCTATGAGTCCCAATGTGCTACTTTCAGGACATCTGTCAACACTACATAAGACATGTCACAAATAATTGTTCATTTTTGCCTTGGAGTCCTGATGTGCTATTTTTAGCATGCGACTTCACACTCAGTTGAGACCCGGTGGTTTTTGTAGCTATTTTGTGATTTTGGGATCAATGAGCTTGCAACAGTGATTGTAGAATCAACCAGTTGATTGAAGTAGGTTTTTCGCAGTAGTACTAATTTCTTCCTTCAGCAGAGCTGAATTTCCTCATTTTCATTCTACAAAAAATAGCACACCAGGACTTCCAAGCAAAAATGTTCAATTTGTGTCAGGATTTCAATTAGTAAGTATGAATGTGCATATCAGGATTCTAAGAAGTAAGACTTGAAATGATGCCAGGTCTCAGGATGTTGAATCACCAATAGGTGTTGAATCACCTAAGAAAACCATAGGGAATAGACAGCATTATAATCTCATAGCTTTGTTTAATAATGTTTATCTGAAATGAAATGGCTCCAAAGCTCCAAAATCATATGTAAGGAATAGAATAGAATGATTTTTTGATTGATGACATGGCGAAGTTTGGACTCTAACTACTCTACTCTACTCCACTCTAAGTTTGCCCACTCTACCACTTAACCACGTCGTTGGAAAATAAATCAGATTGAACATCCCTTGGCTATTCTTTAAACGATACAGTGAACTTCACAGACAATTACTTTGCCGTAAAATAAACCTTGAAAAACGACATTATAATAATGTAATATGCTATATCACTATCTAAAATAAATTTAAAAAGTTTAAGATCAATCATCCCAAGGCTTCATACTGATTGTATCTGCTTCAAAAATTAAAATCTTCACGTATAATTTTACCTTTTTTACCTATGTTTTTCGTCTTTAATTTCAAATATTTCCGAATATAGTTTCCCAATTTATTTCAGATCCATTCAATTCCAATTGGTGAACGTGTATTGAGTTTCACTACACAGTATTTATCATTCCTGGTTCCACTGATATTCGAGGATAGTCTATTTTTCAATAATTACTCATCCCACATTTCTGCCATACTTCGTTCCACCCAATACAACCCAGGTAGAAGCTTTTCATTCGAAGCCACAATTTTCTCGAAATTCTCAAACTACTTCGTCTATCACATCACGCAGCTTTTTCACAGCAGCTTTTTTGTCGAACGAGGTGACTTCCCCCTCCCCCCAATCGCCGCCTCCGTCCCGTGACCGTCCCCGTCCCGGACGGGAGAAGGTTGTTTCTTTTGACGTGCACGGTCTGAGTCTACGTGACCGCAGCCCGTTCTATTTAATCAAAAGCTGGACAGTGTATCTGCCAACCCTCCCTCCCCCTCTCTCAAGCCCCCTCCCATGACCGACAGCTCACGTCGGATAGTCTGGTGACAAGAGCACCCTGGCCTCATTACAGTCGTTGACCATCCCTAGTCGGGGATGTCCTTCCTTGTTCACATCCTCTCTCTCCCAACTTCCTCTCTTGCCACTCCCTATCCACATTTTCCTCTCTCTTCAACACTGTTCATACTGCTCTCCTGTGTGCTACTTCTTCTTCGCCGTTTCCTACTCATCACCCTTCCTCGATAATTTTCTCTCCTACTCTTCTTCATCATTTTCTTGAATCCGTTTTTTCTCCTTTTCCTATCACACCAATTTCCTTGTAATAGACTCGGGATTACATAAATGTGTACTACTTTTTCCCTTATTTCTTCCACTTTTCTTCCACCTTCGTTGTCATACCCTCTCATTCATCATTTTAATGAATATCCTTTTACGATCTTTGTCGTTCCCAATTGAACATTTTCTTATCTGCTTGTTATCTTCCTTTTTCTACCCATCTTCAATCTTCGTTCATATTCTCGTTCTTATGATATTCTCAGTTCCTCAATTTCAAATTCCTATTACACCATTATTTTTCCTCTTCTTTCCACGACATCCACTCCTTAACACGTTTTACACTTATTCGATATGTATCATTTCCCAAATCTCACATTCACCGTTTCGTCCTCATTTTCTCGTTCAACCTCCTCTCTGCATTTATCATGTATCTGGTAATTCATCTAGACCCCTCATTCTGTTATCCACTCTCTCTCTCTCTCTCTCTCTCTCTCTCTCTCTCTCTCTCTCTCTCTCTCTCTCTCTCTCTTCATCTACTCACCCATCTTTTCATTTCTTTTTATTCTACTTCTACTTCGCACTACTTCTATTCTTTCTCACCTCATAATTTCCCCTTTCCTGCTGCTTTAAATTCATCTTCCTCCACCATCAATTCCACCTCTCCTAATTCATTTTCTAATTCTTTCTGATTATCTCGTCCTTCTTCTCTACAATTCTTATCTTTACTACTCATATACTTCGTTATTCTTGTTCTCTTTTCCCGCTCTCTTTATCTTCCTATATTACTATTCCTTCTCCTTTCAATTGGTTCTCCCCTTCCGCCCTCTTTCTGACCTTCTCTCACTCCTCCTTTCCACTCCTCCTCTTCATTCCACGTTTTTTTCCGCTATCATTTTTTTTATAATTTTCCTTCCTTTCCTATTTACCTGCAAAACCATCCTCCAGTATTATTTCCTTTACCTCCACCTTTTTCATTCCTAAGTTTCACTCACTTGACCCATTTCTTCTCTCACCTTATCATCTTTTCCATCTTCCTCTATTTGTCTTCCAGGATTCAGACTTCACTTCCTCTCGCCGCCTCATCTTCCATTTCATTCTATCTCTCTTTATTCTTCTCTTCCTATCACTCCCCGTTATCCACCTTCCTCAGCCCCCCTTCCTTCTTGTAAAGGACCTTCTCATTCTCCTCCCACTCTCCTCTCTCCATCCACCTGCTCCTCATTTGGTGCCTCAGTTGAAGCCCTCGTTCACTTGTTGACAACGCTTGCCACCTTTTGTCCGCCGATGCATTGCTAAATTATTCTGCTCTTATCCTGTCTCCTCCCACTAGTCATTCTCCCCGTCTCCTTCTCATTCTCCTCAACCTCCTCCTCAGCACCAGTTCCATCTCTGTCGTAATGACTGTCCGTCTACTGATCCTTTGTATGCTTGTCGCAACACTGATCAGAGGAGACTCGCAGGATTTTCAATAACGCAAACTCATATTTTTTACTTTGAAACTCCTTCCATCTACTTGTTGTCAAACCCACTCACTGATTCATGCATGCGTTTGATAGATCCACATATTGTTCAGATGAAGGTCACAAGAACATTACCTGAGATATAATTATTATATGTATCAGAATCAGAGTCGAAATCACATGAATGTGAAAGACAATCGATGTCATTCAGTCAATTATTAAACATTTTCGTTCTTCCAAAAATAAAAAATGAATATCAATTCTTCAAAATCCTCACCAACCCTGAAAGTTTTGCTCTAACCGGTTTCAATGAAAAAGATCTGGAAGATACAAATTCTCCCAAAACTATAGTCATATCCTATATGAATTGGAGGGATACATTGGAGTCATTTTTATTAGATAATTTTACAAGCACCAATTAACAACATTTTGTTACTTCCATCTCTTCTGGAAGGACAAATCAGTGAATGTGGATGATGCCATAGGTTTCAAGGGCCCTTGTAACCCAATGCATAATCCAATAGTTCATAGTTCAATGCATAGTTCCTTATAATGCATCCATGAATTCGAATATGGAAGAGCTATAAAATGAATTATTTCAAGTAACATATTTTGATTGAATTATCATTTTTCTTCGGGTTCTCGAACTAAATATAACAATAACTCAGCGTTATTGCTGTCATGATATCAATTGTTGTAAAATTGCTTCCCGGTGGTTCGGAACCCACCTAAAACTGTAGATCCGTTCATCTGTCATCATCATCCGCCTCATTACCTACGCACAAGCCTAGAGTTCATGAGGGCATCACCCTCAGCGAAAAAAATCCTTGGAGCAAGTTTAGGGAAATAATCAATAACCCTCTAGGGATTTCTGATTTCTGGAACATTTTTTCATGAACGTGACATGAGGTAGAAACAATCAAACCATAAATCGTCATTCTATTAATTGGCAAATGAAAATCCAGATTGAACAGAAATTGATAGAATAAAGAAAGTCAATGTCCATTCGCTTTTTCTGGTCATTCCTCGTCCAGGTTCTACTCACAGTCGTCCAGCGATTATCGATTGAGTGTTGCTGAATTTTGCACCAATATTTCCTGCATTCCAGACATTCTCGTTTAACATTTCATGCTGTTGTTTTGGAATCTCCTTTCCATCCTGATTCTCTTCCTCCTGTCCGAGAGTCACTCCATTAACATCACCGACCACTGTTTCCCCCACCACTCCTCACCCACCCATCACCCTCTTACTCTCTCCCTGTTAATTTCAGATTGATTAGATTGTCGGTTAGGTTCTGGGTCTGATTAAGGGACACATTGTCCCTTCTGTCCCTGATCAACAAGGGATGCTCCTCTGGATAAAACCCGTCCACCCCACCCTTCCCAGTGGTTTTGCTTCCTTCTCGCCATACTTCATAGGTAATTAATATGTTTCGCCACCAGTGACCAAACTGTCAAGTCCTTTCTCAAGTGGTGAGCTCGACGAACGCTGATACTCCAAGGGTTTGTTGTATGCCAAGGTCCTCTACTTCTTGGTCGACCCTCGTATTCTCACGTTCTCTGTTCGACCGTGCTCCAACATCGATCAATAATACTTATTAGGTGACAGTTCGAGATGATTCATCAAATCAACGATGCGGGGGCTGACCAATGTGATGATGAACTGCTGATGATGAATTGTAACACAAATGCATGCTTCCAAGAATAACTATTTCGGAAAAGATAATACATTATTACTGTTTATGCTAACAACATTGTTGAGTGAAGAGAATTTCATACTGTATCACCCTCTAACTTCATAGTTGATTAATAATGCTTCCAAGACACTATTTTCATTTGAATCTTTCGGAAATGTAGTGAATGAACAGAATACAATATATAAGGAACATTGAAATTGCAACGTATTTATCCATTTGCTTCAAAAATTACTTTTCGTCATTTTACTCAACTTTTTGTAGATTTCTATTTATTTAATCGATCATGTATTATAGAATGAATTTCATAATCAAAAATTCAAATGTTCAAATAATATTGCTTGATTATTTGATTCTGATCTTGAAGAGACTATTACGCTGTTCAATTACTCATTCTTAATTAGAGTTGAAACATCTTCACTTGATCAAACGATATATAAACACTAATTACGTCTCCCACATACAATATACAGAAAGTTATATTATAAGAGTTCGTTTAAATATGAACCGAGTAAGTAGTAGCTTGAAATGAAGTATTCCAGACTACGGTGAGGAAATAGTTGACGAACTAGATGAAATTATGATGACTAGCTCTCTGGAACTGGCGTTTGTCGCGAATGTTCGACGCAGAACACAAAATACAATTATCCAGAGAGCACAGCTCTGCAGAAAAGCTGAGTGGTGACAATTAGGGTTCATTTGGTGGCATTTATTAGGCTGAAAGCGTTTGCAAATAATAGAAGAGTGCGACAGCGACACATTCTGGGCTGAGCTGAGCCCGACTGTCGTGTTTGCTGTTTATTAATTAATTCGTTTAACGGCGATCAATTACGCGGCACTAAAAGGACGACCCGGTTCAGGCTCACCTGTGAAGTTTTATCGCCTGGCGACTGTCGTCGGCGACAATTATGCAGATCTATTCATATTGGGCGAGTGAATTTGCACTTCGGTGGCAGAGTAGTGACCGATATTGCAGTTCCTCTTCATAATTACTGGATACTCTTCTTTGTCCTGATTGATGATAGCTATTGTCGATAAACCTCGTGGAGAAGCTTGATAGAATAAGAAAAATCAGCACAGCGTATAATATCTGTGCCACATAAAAATTTTATAGATTTAAATTCTGGAGACCGTTGATAGAAAAGGGAAAATTAGAATGCGAGAAACAATATGTTCTATGACAAGACTCATTACCTTGATACGGAGAGTGATGAAGAAAAATCTTATCTGAGACATATAATTGATTTTTCACTTGTGGAAGCTGGATCCTGATGGTGTGGTAGGATGATTAGACTTCAATGGAAAATTCAATTTTCTGAAACGCTACTTATTACAAGGATCATTTTTTCCAACCTCCGATTGGCCATAAATAATAGACGATTATTTTTCAATATAATGATTATTTTTCAACATAATTTCCGTGGAGGTTTAGGCTTTGTCATGCCAGTGGACCAGCCTACCAAAACCCTCTTCATGAATTCTGCCGCCAAATGAGTTCAAGTGGGCTACGAAGTTGTTTTGGAGCTTCTTGTTAGTTTGGGAGCTCTGCCCTTAAAGTGATGTATTGAGTTTGAGGAAGAAATCTGAGTAGATAGTGGCCAAGTCAGGTTTGTATGTTTGTGGGTTATCGAAATTATCCGATTTGATTTGCTGGATTCAACTCACACACTGAGGTCGCGATGACATGGATGACAAAGATCCCTTTCAATCGACATCTTTCAATTACTTATAACGTTTCCTGTGTGAATTTTAATAATTCCTAGTTGGATTTATGCTGATTTATGGCCTTTTGGTTGCAAAATCGAATAACGGTGCGCGACTAGCACTTGGCGGCCGACTCAAGTGAGGCGACCATGTTTCAGGGTCTATAACTCGACAACAATATTGACGATATGGCCACACTGATCACAAGACGTGCGGTGGAGATAACAAGCTGTTCAGCTCTGTGAATATCATCCCTTCATCGCTTGTCCGTGTCTTGTCCGTATTTGGCAAAAATCGTGACAAATGAAAATATAGTCTATTAGGTGAAGTTGGTATTGACTATTGACTATTGACTATTGACTGTCCTCTTTATCACTCAAGCTTTCAAAAATCAGTTCAGGGATGCAATAAATAGATAAGTTTGTTGTTCATCTACTAATCATTGCTATGATTCATGGTCTCCTTCATAAAAAGTTTGAATAGAAATTTCAATTCTTAATTACATTAATGTTTCACTATCATCATTAGAATTGGATCATAGATGACAAACTCACCCTCGCCAGAACAGGCTTCTTCCACTCACCCACGTATAACTTACCTAGTTGATTTTTACACATTATTGTATTCGCTTTCTGAGCTGATAGTGGTTATTGTGAAGTAGTGGATTCCCACTTTTTCCGTTAAGACTTGTACACTGGAGTGTGCATTGTCAGCTATCGATATAACATCAACACTATACAGGTAGCAGTGGCCACAGTTCAGCTGTGGAGTTCTTGGAAAGTTATATTTTGAGAAGGTTAGACTGTGATAGTGTGAAGTCAATAATGTACACTATACTGTACACTAGGTCTGAGTACAGTAACTATATTACCCATGGGTCTGAGGTCTGAAGAGGAATGATATTCTTCTGTCATGAGAGTTTATATCAATGAAGAATGATTCCAGTACGAATTATTGAATCTCAATTGACAAAATTGATTTTTTCAAGTTTACGCATAGAATGAATTTCAATTCAACAGATAGAACATGAGATACTTTTACTGTAAGCAAATTGAATTACAATACTGTAGCCAGTAGAAATTGATTGGATTTAATAGATTGCATTTTTGTCAGGATGTGAATTTCATAAAATTCTGATGTACAACCACATACATTTTATCACAATAATGACTACAGAATGAGAAACAACTGTAATATAATAATTTCACTTTATCATACAACTAATGTGTATAATTTTATCTCAATGTAAGTCTTCCTTGACACTTTTGGATATTGATCGTAATGGAAAACAGAATCATTGTTTGTAAATGTCAAAACTGGTAGCCTATTTGAAGAGACAATGTTATCGACCCTACTGCAGTGCTAAAATATTCCGACCTTCAGCACAGCGACAGTTGGTGTTGACAAAAACAGCAGGAATTATCACCTTCCTGCACTTATCGGCTCAGTCCAAACTAGGTTGCAACAATTAGTTGTTCGTGCAAATACGCAAATTATAAGACTGAGTCATCCATGAAGTAACAAGACTGTAATTTACTTTTCCTACTATCTAAGTACGCGTGTTGTTCGTGATAAGCTTTTGTTTCAAGTTCATAATTTTTACACAAATTTAAAATCATGAGATAGCACGGTGAAGCTAGAAGCTATTGAAATTGTCGCTTTTTTCAGGATTATTCTCAATACTGATGAGAAAATTTGGTGTACTTGTACTTTCTCATGAATTGTTCATAAGATGTCATATGGATGATATAGATCTGATATTATTCTGAGAAGATTTAAATTATTCTGGACAGAGATTATTCTTAAAAAGAAAATTTGAATTGCAATTTGAGTTGTCAAGAAGAACACTGTTAACAAATGCCTTAATACAAGTAGTAAACACTAATAAACACAGTTCCTAATTTTTTAGTGTGCAGCAAGGCAGCAAGCAGCTGGGAAGTAACTTTGGTACAAATGAATTCTCATAACATGACAAGTGTGTACTGGTACCGTCCAAAAAATGAGTAGTCCGTTTCAAACATTCACACGATATCTGAGAAATGAGATTGATGTGAGATCGCACAACTAGTTCATGTTGTTATGATTAGCAACCACTGATAAGGTATTTGAAAGGAGAAAACATCAAAGATGAAGATATTTCAGAATATGACTATGACGCAAAGTCACATTTCGTTTTGGCATTCAAAACAACTCACAACAACATATCACAGCAGCATAGGATAGAACAAGAAAGAGAACGAAAAATCAGTACATCCCAAGATAGAAAAACAGTACGTGTCTTTCATCTTTGAAATCGGTATGTATGTGATGATTATAAACCAGCGAAACCTAATATCATGGCCGCATACATGCATTCGGTATTCTTTGGAAAGAAGTTCATTATACTTCCAAAACAGGATACAATCTGTGCTGGGTGCTAATACCTTTTCCCCTACGGCACTTCCCCTTTCCCTGCTGTTGCGGCGGAGGCGAATATAAATCGAGAATTTTGCCGCTTGTCATTTGACGGGCAAAGAGATACCCTGTGATTAGGGAATCAAAGGGTGGTGACGTCCTACCCTTAGGGTTTGGGGGGGTTGGTGAGGGGTATGTGGGAGTGGAAGACGGGTTTTTGGGGGGTGTTGAGTCGGGGGCGGTGAAAAGGGTGGTATTCAACAGCTGTAATCGAGAGTAAGCCCCCACTGAAGCCAAATAGCGTCACCCCCTCATCACCCAACCATCACAACGTATGTAACTTGCTGATCCAACATGACTGCGTTAATTTGGGCGATGTAACACACGCAATCTCTGTGAAACCGATCTATGTCATTTGTGTATTTCAAATAATAATCTTCTACCTTCGACAGACTGTGTAATGATACCTGAATCAATGCTGGAGAACGCTTATTCCGCTCCATAAATATGTGTTAGTCGTAAATTACACTAGAGAAATTGCAGTTGGAAGATTGGATGGTTTTCATAATGTACGGGAAATAATGTTGAGGTCCTGGCAGATTGTAAATAGTATGCTGTAGCAGTGTTATCCATGGTATGAGGTTCAAACTACACAGCTTGTTTCTGCTAAAATAATGTTACAAAGTGTAGCCTTACTCCTACTTCATTAGTAGTGTCTACTCTCTTGACCTTTCTCATCATGTTCGCTTTTGATATTCATTGATATTCAATTATTGATATTCGCTTTTGATATTCATTTATTAGACAAAGCTGTGCAATATTCGTTCATCTACAATCTATTGGATCAAGTAAAGATGTATTGAATATTCATTACTTTAATCAGATCAAGAAATTAAATAAAAATAACCTATCACAAGCCTTTTCAGTTTTTAATTGAATATGTCCCGGAATTTATTTGTTTAATAAAATCAATGGTCAATGGTCAATACGGTGTCATTGTTAATTATAGCCTATACAACCACATAACGCATGTGCTAACACTTTGCTTATGTGACGTTTCACCTTGTCAATAATTTTCACTCATAAAGAGATATCACCTTCACAACTACTCGGAAAGAGGAATACCGTACTAAATGTGATATTGTTAAACCATAACAGACAATATTATCCATCTCTATCGATAACTGTAGTTTTGTGATGTGAATTAAATATGTACTAGCTCATTCTATATTCCATTATTTTCTTATATTTTTATATTCTTATATTTCATAGACTCAACTAATTTTCAGAGAATTCCTACAGCGAACTGATACATATTATAAATTAAACTATGTTAATTAAAGAGCAAGACGTTCAGTAATACAATATGGCTGAATTGTAATATATAACTTAAAACAGCATTCAAATTGAAAGCACTTCAATTTACAAGAAAATTCATATCTCTTATCAATTTCAAGAGCTACTATTTGGAATAAAACTTATAGCATGAGATGTTTTTAGTCTTTTATGATGAATCCGACAACCATTTGCAAGGTAACGACAAGAATCAAACTTTTTACAATATTTCTTCTTGAACTCAGCTGACCCGAGTGAAAACTTGGGACCTCTTTTCAGTCACAGCCTCAGGCTCTACAAAGTTTTGGAGCAATTAAGGAATCGACGTTTTTAATTTTCCTCTTCAAATTTGTTATAATGTTCAATATCAAACCTTTCGGCTATACTACGTCAGATGTTTTTCCATTCATTATACTTTTCAGGGGAGAGTTGAGGGAGTCAGTAAAGAAGAACTTCATCATCTAGTTTAGAACAACGAGGGCTTCATTCGAATTATTATCTACTGAATTATTATCTAAGGAGCATTTACATGTATTTAAGAAAATCATCTACATGAGAAAAATTATTCACATATATTCCACTTCATATATTATATTCGTTGAATATTATTGAAAAATTAACAGTCTCTCTATTAATCACATGAAGTTATAGTTTCACTGGAGCCAATTCGAAGAAAACTTGTTCACACAAAATATCATGAATATTGATTGGTTCAAATTAACAAATAGCTAAGCATACGGGTTCACTATGTCTTGTCTATTAGGCAGTTTGTCTCAATCTCAAAATACATGAAAAAGTGATTATGAATCACCAAATATCAGATCGCAAGATGCGAAGATGATAATATTCCAAGATGTTAGAATTTCTCAAGAATGACATATTCAGTGAATGAGAATGATGAGCCTAATATCAATAAGATCATTATTGATTGGCCGAAAAAACATGGAAATAGCTAATGAAAACCCCCTGTTTTGAAAAACTCAAGATCACTGCAACGACAGAACTTTACACATTTACTGAGCATTACACAACCAATGATAAAAAATCGAATGTTCTCCAATTCGTAGCAGCAATCAATTGAGTTGGCTCAGGTAGCGAGCTCACCTCCAATTCTATTATTTTGAAAAAACATTCACTCATCCAACCATCGATTGCACGGCACAAAAGTACCGGTGTAATTCGCAGATTGTTTCCAGTTGTATGCACACTGTTCGATGGAGATTTTTTATCTCGGATTACGCAACCTCTGATTGAGCACGTGTTGAAAATTAACTGTTTCCTGATATGATATGGGTGGTTGCCCCTAAAAATAACCCAGAAACAAATGAATTATATGATGTGTGTGAGAACTTTGTGGAATTCTATAGGAATATGAATGGAATTGTAAATAACTCGTAATAAATGTATCGTTGATCTATTTTTCGTCTTCTGATGCGTTCCAACGTTATCAAATCCTGAAAAAATATAACTCTGATGAAATGATAACACAAGAAATTATCTTCTCCATAGTGATAGTTTTTTACACTTCACACTTGTTACAACAGAGAGACAACTGACAACAGTTGTTACAAAGTGTCAACTCATGATGACACAATTAACGTTGATGTGAGAAATAAATAATAATATTGTATTAATAATTATACAACAGCCATGACAATTATTCTCTTTACGATATCTAACAGTGTTAAATCAACCAACAATAGGAATGTCTACTGAGTAATGTGGAAGTTGCGTTCAGAACAAACAATATCAAAAGTATTTTTTCATCAGAAATTACAAAACTAAGTCATTAAGTTTTGAAAATTGCATTATAATATCCAATTCAGGGGTGATCGCATCCTCCCCCCCCCCCTCACATGCCCATGGACGCCCCTCTTCCTTTAATTAGAGAAAAATAATATTCAGCTGCTAGCTGTGGGCACCATTGGGCACCCCTGCACAAAACACAATACACAGTATTATTTTTTCTTCCTATTCATGAAGTAGATTCTCAATCAGACTGTTTTCAAACCGATAGGTTCAGGTCAAGCCATCAAGTGAGCACTCTTTAAATTATATTGTATGAAAAGTATACAATAGCCACCTCTTGGATGTAAGTTTAGTCAATATAAATCAATATTGTATTGATTTCCTGGAAGACATCTATTAATTATCTCGAACAGATTTTTGAACAAAACAACGAGTTAATCGATATCAATCTTCAATCCAATTTCGACTAACTTAAAACGGTGATAGATTCCCAGAAGTGCGGACGTTTTCAGAATAATTTTTGTGGGTGGAATGTAGTCTATTGGTGAAGAGAACGTACCGACTGGGGCTGGGGGGGTGGAGGGGGCAGTACAAAAATGGCTGACTAGGGCAGGGGGGGTGGAGGGGGAATGGCTGACTAGGGCAGGGGGGGTGGAGGGGGCGTGGCCACGCCCCTTCATTCCTATTGGCTGGGGGCGGGGCCAAAATGGCCGACTGGGGCTGGGGGGGTGGAGGGGGGAGGCCACACCCCTCGATTTCTATTGGATAGGCAGCTCTCTCAAAACTCCACTACTTGCATATCTGTTGAATATGATTTACCTTTTACCGATGGATAAAATCTGATACTCGATAGCAACTCGTATTTAAGTATTGGTGCATGTAGTGATCATTCAAATTAGGCCTACTTAAAATTCACTGACAAGAAAATATTACGATTAAAGCCTAGCTTTTTGAAGCTACATCAAATCTAACAAATCACTATTACCTGATCAATGTGAATGATTCTCAACATCAATTATTCTCAACTCATTACTCGATCTTGACGAATCAAGGAGCTCTATCTTTAATTATTATTTTGTACATAAAAATGCAGATTCAATTATCAATTTCAATACAATAAGTTTCAGGTGTTCAGTTGTTACAGTTACATCACATATAGATTATACTCGTGAAACGAATTTTATCTATTGGGAATTTTGTACGTTTCACGATTCAAACTCATTCACAATCTGAAGAGAAAAACACAAACTTTAATGACGCAAGCGAATGAGGCAAAACAATGTTTTGGTTGAACTTATAAATTTCACTTCAAACTCCTCCATCAAAATATTTAACTTACAAATGAAATGAAGCACAGAAAAAATGCCAAAAAAGCATGAGTGAATTGAATTTCATTGAGAACTAGCTAACAGTTTGAACTATGTGTTAAGGGTATGAAGCCCATCAGAATTACACTATGAAAAGATCAGTGCAACATCATTCTGTGACCACCTAAGTATTTTTCTTTTTTTTCAATCCGGTCAAATGGTGGATAAATGCCGACTGACTGGTTGAAAAATCGCCTCAAGAGTTGAAAAATGCCGAAAAAGCATGAGTGGATTGAGCTGGGAATCCAATTTGTAGCATTCGTTGGGTTGTTTGTTGGCAACGAGTAGGATGGACCCACGATATAAATGGAGCCTTTAATTGAGGACACAAGTTACTCCTGATTTCACCCCGCTACTGCGAAACTTTTCTAGCAGAAGTTTTCATTCAGCAAGTTGGAAAGGAGAGCGACTGGTGAACAATTTCGAAATATGTCCCTGATCGCTGCCAAGCTTTCCAATTGCTCCCAGATAGAAAGAAGTTTCGGTAATGACTGGAAGTAAGTTCCGTTCTTGCACTTGTAATCAGAAATCGGATTGGTGCAGCTTCGGACTTCTGGTCTTTTCCAGTCCACATACCGTCTCCAAGAATTGAAACTTGTTTTGTACATCACCTAAAAAGAGTCTCATTCTATATTCTATTCTATGTGGGATTGGGATCTCGCATTCTAATTTTAATTCAATTAAAAAAATGTTTCTTGTCACCATTGGAATGTTTCATCAAGAGTTATACAGAATGTTGACTTTCTCGAAACTTTGTTTTGTATGTGAAAAATGTATACTTGTTTTCTTACCAGTTTTCATGAATAAGATAGTATTGAGCTTCCAGAATGAATAACAAATGATTCTCTATTAGGAGAACATGTTCCTGCTGCTTCTGATATTTTGTTTCCTTTATCATCAATCTGATATTGAAGCAGGAGTTCACAAGATCTCAAAAATCAAATCAAATCAAATTTATTTGCCATAATATCGAAAATACAAATCAAAATAGACAATACAAAGTTTTACACATTAATATAAACAATTTCTATAAGTACATAAAAATAAACTTTGATAATAAAACTTATTATATAGGCGCTGCCTGCAAAACCTCTAAGGTTTGTGTGCTGGCAGCGAGTATCAATAACAAAATACAACACTAACAAATTTATTGAAGTGAAAAAGAAAAAAAGAAATGAACTTGGACCTAATTATTTAAAAAAAGTTGTTAAAAGTACTTCATATGTGTATAAAATGAGCTATGTTTATTGATTTGATCCAGTCTGCTATTTTTTTTATATTAGTTTTTCTTGTCTGACTTGTAATTAGGTTCGATGGTATTAAATTGATCAACCTATTGCTTATATATGTGAATTGTCTCCGGCATACAGTAAGGTCAGTTCTGTTAATTTGGAAATTGGATTGCATTCCAATCCAGATCTGTTGCTATTATCCATCTGTATCAATTAATATTGAATCAAATAATTTTATTATTTTTTCTTGAGCAAGTACCCATAAAAATAGTATCAATTAATATAATTGGAGAGATTTCTTAGTATTTTTATTCAATTGAAGAGACTTGAAATATTATCAAAAAATCCACTTCATTTTAGTAAAAATTATTCATTAATAGAACACACGAAAGCATGCCCCTGAAAAAATAATAATTTCTATTCAGATAAAGGTAATTATTTCACAATATCCCAAGCCTCTCTAATGCCTCTCTATGATTGTGGAAGAGTTTCAAAACATCAATATTCACTCTCCAAAGTTAATATAATGTGATCAGTGAGATTCATATTGGAAACTTATGAAGCAATTCATTGAGTATTTCGATCGTTTGAAGAAAGGAGAATCATTAGAGGAAGCCCTGGAAAACATGGCTCTCAAATTTGAAATTGAATTTGCACACAACAGCGCAAAACTCGAAAACGTGTATTGTTGAATTCTGATGAGCTGCAGGAATCAATCACAGGTCTCGTCTTAGTATCAAGAGGTTACATATCAAATTACTTCAATAATGCATTGAAAACATAAGATCAAAAAGGAATGTCATGACCTAGATATAACTTGGCTCGTACAGTATTCCATCATGTATTCCATCCAGGAATATTTGATTGTGTAAGGGAATAAACCATTGCACGTCTAACAACATTATATAAGAAACAGTATAACAACAACTAGGAATCACATTATGATTCATGTGAAATCAGAAACTCCATCATTCGACGTATGGGGCGGTTAATTCGTAGATGGTTGGATTTGTTTGAACGGATCTATTTAGCCCGAAGACTTGAACCATATTGAGAGATGGTTTATATAAGGAGAAATGATCACCGGAGTTTGTTATGAAATGATGGAACCGCGAGATGCAGATTGAACTAAGACGCTTGGAGTGCAAATTAGGCAGCATGAAGTAAGCCAATTAAAACTATTACAATATAATCTGTTACGAACAGACATTTAAGTAGACGTTCGAGGTATGTTGTTATCGGATGAGGATTTTCGGAGAAGAAGGTGGGGTAGAGGGGTTGAATGTATGAGGGGTACGCGAAAGAACCCTGTATCAGTGCCGAGATGAAACTGCGACTTGGACCAATTATGGAATAAGTGGCGAGGGTTTGAGACGCACTTTTGAGGGGGCCGTTATTGTGTTTCAGTGCTCTTGAAGATGGGGTAACAAAACCGGCAACATTCCTTCTCCTCTCATAATCCACTTATTTATGGTGCTTCCACTTTCACATTTTCCATTTCCTCTTTCAGACTGCGAGTCTTTTCTGCCTTATTGTGACTGTCAAACCCTTCACTAACTTACAGTATTAATCGCATACGAAATGCATAACTTTCATTAGAGTTTCATCTCCGATTGTATGGAGGGTGCATACTCTTATTGTGTAGCGATCAAGATGTGAACCCTCTGTACGCTACGAATAGAGGAAGAATCATTGACAGTTTCTATCAACTCATTTGATAGAATTGATGGCAATAAATTAATAAGTTTGCAACGATAAACCTCTTCTACAGAGTTGCGCAGAGGAAACGCATGTTTTTCTAACAGCAAGTACTCGTCAACGGGAGAGGGTATTGCCCTGGAACGAATGTTGGCAAACGACCCATACTATGCCATTTCAGTTGCTATGAGCGTTGGATCGTACAACATCGTGTGTTCGCTGTTAAGCAGTTTTTTTTAGAAAAAATGAATCTGTAGTCACAGTGCAACGCTTTTTCGTCAATATTTTAGAGTTGAGGGTCGCGGTGCAATACCCGATCGAAATACTGTACTCTGATGGGTTGCAGCGTTTAGGAGTACTAGTTCTGTGATGAAAATGAAACCACCTGGTCTTCCCCGTTCCCCGGAAAGTGTAGACCGAGTCAGAACGGCAGTTGTTACCAATACTAGACGATCGACTCGACGACACTGACTCGGTCTACACTTTCAGGAGTACGAACTGAACGGGAAATACCAGGTGGTTTTTTTCATCACAGAACCGCGACCCTCAACTCTAAAATATTGACGGAAAAGCACTGTGACTACAGTGATTCATTGTTTCTAAAAACCTGCTCAACAGCGAACACACGATGTTGTACGTTCCAACGCTCATAGCAACTGAAATGACATAGTAAGGGTCGTCTGCCAACATTCGTTCCAGGGCAGTACCCTCTCCCGTTGACGAGTACTGGCTGTTGGAAAAACATGCGTTTCCTCTGCACAATCCTGTATAATGATGTAAAGAAATTCTTAAATGATGTATTGAGATTAAAGATTCATTAGAATTACATCCAATGAGCGAGATAACATCACATGTTCTGATCAATAAGATACAAGAGTATGTGTAACCAAGGTCTATAAATACAGGTCATGACACTCATGTACCTCATGGAGCGGCCATTTTATGGGGTCTTTATGGCGGTACATTTGAAAATCCAATCTAATTAGATTTGCTCGTAACAAAATTATGCATTTTAAAAACAATATTTTAGTTCAGATAATATGTGAATTCAGGTTTTCAATTTTTTAATAATAAAATTTCAATAATAAATGCTTCAATTATTCTCTTATTTATTATTAAAAATTGTTCTTGTTCTTGTGAATCAAGGATTATGATTCAAAAGGCATTGGGACAAGACAGAAATATGCGAGGCCAATTTCAAAAAGAGTTTGAAGTTCCCGATCAATTAATCTAAAAATCAACAATTCAGTTCCTAGTTGGAGTCTAATTTACTATTATTCTGTCGGAACAATTTATTTTACAATTCAAGCCAAGCAATATCCCTTGAACAATATTACAATATAACACATCATGTTGTTCAATCCATAATGATAACAGCTGATAAATTTGAAAATTGGTGAACTAGGACCCCATAAAATGGCGATTTAGCAATGCATCACGGGATTGTGTCATGACCTGTATTTATAGAACTTATTGGTGTAACTAAGAAATTGAGGCGAAAGTATGAAAAGGGATTTAAGTATGAAAAAGGATGAAAGTATGAGAAATAATCTTGAATATCCAACACATTCAATTTGATAAATTAAAATTAGGAAAAAAAAATATATATATATTGAAAATCAGTAATGTGTTACATAAAAGTTTGAAGCTATCACCAAGAGAGTTTCTCCATACACATACATTGAGCCCGATTTGTGAATTGTTGACTTATTATACATGTTGTTCTAATTCACGATAAGCCTTTTACTTTACTGTACTTTAAGTTTGAAATACTACTTGATCTACTCTGTGGAAACAAATTCCATTCCAATTTTGGTGAATTATGCGACCCTTTATCACTAAGCAGCCCACAGTGCAGTACTTTATTTAGACACTGCTCCAACAATATGTAGATTGTTGGCAAGTTCAAAGGAGAAATTATTTGTGGGGAGCGAAGACAAGTTAGCGGCCCTTGCGAGCCCAACAAACGCCAGTAACTGATCGTTGCCGCCACCCACCAGTCCAGGAGGAGATATTCAAATGAAGTGGAGTATCCAGCTAACAGTGGCCTACAACTCCTCACAAGGCTCGAGTTCGAGTTGAATCTAGCCTGAGGGCCGATCTTCTCTTTGAAAGAGCACTGCAACTTCCACTGTTCGGTAATTATTACCTTTTTCAGGCTGGCAAACTTCTATAAACATTCTTAAATTACTTTCTGGCATCCTTCTTCGAGACCTTCTTCTTTCTGTTATCAAATTTCTTTCATCTCCGATCATCATCGCTTCACTCCCCTCCACGTCGTTCGCTCTCCGTTGTTCGCCAGCTTTTATTAGCGAGCGGCTCGTGACCAGGAAGCCGATGGATCCAAATAATAACGAGCGACACGACACCCACTAGTCAGGCGAGACTTCTTTCGCAACTAACTTCCGTCCCTACTGATAAACGACCTTTTTCATAGCTCGAAATTAAAAAGAAAACTTCAATAACATCTCCAATAAGTTTAAAATCAATAATTTTATCTTCGTTCCCAATTTTTTCAACTAAATACTTCTTTTAATCTCATCCTGGAGCTCTTGTTCGGACTTTTCATCATATTTTCATGACATAAGAATGTGAGCTCACCAATTTGTATATTTGATACTATTGTATAATCATACAAATAAATAGCAGAGGAATTTTTCAATAGTTTTGTATTGATGATTACAAAGAGATTTCTGCTATCCTTGCTTAGATTTAGAATATTGCCAACACATATACTGGGATCTCTCCATTCCTATTTTTATCGTAAACTCCTCGACAATGTATTCTTTTCCCAATATCTATTATTGCTGATCTATTTTATTCTGGAAGGGATGTTTTGTTCATGGAGAGAGGAATACAACTCAAAAACTCGAGCTTCTTAGAACCCCTTTTTAGAAACGTTACAATCCGTTATGAATAATTCAGAGATGAGACTGGAAATTGTATCAAGATTAGAAGATGACAAAACAATGATTTGAGGTTTTCGGTAAATAGTCCTCTAGTTTTTGGCTGTGAGTCATTCAAGTAACAAAATAAATCATTCACAGTTGGACACAACATGCGGAGAATATTGTTCGATAAAGTTCTTAGAATTACCATAGTTATAAATAACACTGAGATTTATATTGATCGTATCATTTTTGATCAATTCAAGATACTCATAATTATGTTACATCAGATATGATTTATAATATCCTATGAGTTATTATATCAGATCATGAATAGATGATTACCATAATAAAATAAAGCTGGTCCTCTCCTCTGAGATGATTTTATAGTGATAAGTTTGTATCAAAACATGATTCTTCAGTTGTTTTAATGTTATATTATACTCCTAGATTATCAGCTGATAGGAAGATATTCAGCTAATTCAATTCTATTGGTACATAACTAGGTCTTCAACAAAAAATAGTGTAGTGACTTTTGTATTTCGGCTAGAAGGAAGCATTTTTTAATATGTAGCCGAAGGCTACAAATGTGTCCCATCTCCTTGAAACGAACGGACACTGGACAGCCAACAAAGAGTAAAGAGGGAAAATCCACACATTCCTTGAGGTGAGTCTCCTCCACCATCCACCACGAACCAGTAACTCAGAAGTGTAGTGTGCGAATCTCTCCCCGACTTTAATAAAAAACAGCAGATGAATGGACGCCAGAAAAAGCGCTGCCTCAGTAAATGTTCAAAACAAGTCTCACAAACTGTGAGCAGCAAAAATGCGGACGTCTTTGGTAACTTTCGTCATGAAAGTTCGAAATTGTATCCGGCGAAATTTTTCACTCTCGAGCGCTGTCTTCAAACGTGCCCTTACACGACTTGTCCGCCATATATATATATATATATATATATATATACAAAAAATAGTATATATATATGAGATGGCGGAAAAATGGCGGATAATTATTGAAAAACTATATTTTCCAAATTTTTCTCGAAAACGGCTGTAACGATTTTCTCAAATTCATACCATGGATAGCTAGCTATTCATAAGCTCTATCAACTGACATGAGTCTCATTTCTGGGGAAATTGCAGGAGCTCCGTGATATTCTTGAGAAAAATGGCAGATAATGACTAAAAAACCATGTTTTTCACGATTTTCTCAAATATGACTTGACCGATTTTTTTTTTAAATTCATACCCTGTATAGTTATTTATCAGCTCTATCAACTGGCATGAGTCTTTTCCCTGGAAAACTAATGGGGGGTCCACCCCATCCTTGAGAAATGGACTTTGTAACCTCCTCCTCGTGCATGAGGTAGGTAGGTGGAGCAGTTTATAAAAAGAACACATAGTCGAGATATTTCATCTGTAGATCAGCTGTTTTGACGACTTTTGAAAAAAGTGAATTTTACAATTTACACAAAGGGAAAAGTACTCTGAAAACAATCTTCTCTTCTTCTTCTTCTTCATCTTCTCTATAATTATAAAAGGCTAAGCCCCGACAGACTGAAATCACACCACAGCCCAAACTACTGAGCCTAAAAACTTGAAATTTTGCACAATTATTTATGGTAGCCTGAAAACATCCACTAAGAAAGGATTTTCAGAAATTTGCCCCCCTGAGGATGCTGGGCCCCCCCAAAATTTTGTACTTTTTAACCGCTCATTGCAAAGCAAAGTCATGAGGAACTTTTTTGTTCAGCTACGAAAAAAAATTAGATCTGTGCAGAAAAATTTTGATCAGGAGCACAGGGGGGTCCAGGAGAGGGCATTTTTCGAAAATTTTGATGTAAAATCACACCACAGCTCAAACTACTAATTGTCCTACAGACTTCAAACTTTGCACAAATATTTTTCAAACATGCTAGACGCGCACTAAGAACGGATTTTGAGATATTTTGCTTCTTAGGGTTTCAAAGGATGAAAAAGGATCCTATTAAGTAAGGTTATGAACATGGTAAGGTCAGTGTCATATGGAAATAAGATAATTTATTTATTGACTTGTGATATTCTAACATATGTTGAAATCATTGGAAATAACAAAATAATATAATAGAAATTCAAAAAAGAACATCTGTTCTATTATTGCTTTCTACTGATTCCACTCAACCTCAATAATATTGTTCTGATAATTGATAAATATGTTTAATAATATTATTATTATTATTGATATAATAAAAGTATTGTTTTAATAATTAATTATTATCATTAATATAATAATAGTATTGTTTTGGTAATCAATAAATATTTTTATATTCACAAACTCTATATAATTTATAATGGTGAATGTGAAACAGCTGCATCAAAGAAATTATCTCAAAAACATATGTTCAGGAAAACCATATTTTTGAACTTCGTTTTCCTGATGCAATGTATAAGCCTACACGTGGCATGTATGATTTATTTTTCAGCTATAGTCAGGTCCACGTTATAATGGCAGTGAAGAAAGTTAGGAGAAAAACGTTGCCAATTCTCTCCATTTTGCCACTTTTAACTGTACACAGCTGTTACTCAATTCATCACATTAAACTTAATCCAATTATAATTATAATTTTCTTGATAAAATAATCAATTTAATGTCAAATTAATTAATCAAGAAAATATTTTTTTTTCATAATTTGATTTAAAAATTTGCTTCCATAACTGAGATCAGATTTTTATTTTAAAACAAACCTGAAATGACGGCTAATTTAAAAAGCTGTGATACACCGATCTGGATTTCAAAACAACAGAAATCATTTTCAAAAATAAGTAATTTCAATGGATTAATTTTGAAATAACTTTTCGATGCTATTTATACCGGTACGAGTAGGTCTAACCTATACTGGTAGGCTAACTGAAGCATGGATGAAGTTTAGGATGGTTGGTTATCAACTTTTAAAATGTCATTTCAGGTATTTTAATTTGTGTTTCTCATACGGTAATGTTTACAAATTATTTCATCGTTTCAAAAATACATTTTAAATCAATTATATGACTTGTGTACTCAATTATTTTGATAGAATGAAGAAAAAAAATGGCGGCTGAGAATTTTTTGTTCAGTTTTGTACAGTCACTGTCAAAAGTAAATATAAAATATTCTGGCAAATAGACAACATTGCAAAGCGAGAGAGGGATAGTGCTATCTGTTTTGTTGTATGATAGAAAAGGACAGCAACAGTATTGTCAATCGTACACTGCCATTATAATGTGGACATCACTATAGAACAGTTTTTTTGAGACTGCTAAATAAACGTCTACAGTTTTATCAATGCTGTATCGGCAATATGAAAACGCATGCAGTTAATATGTCTTTAAATAAAGGTGTTGATATCTACATGATAATTATTATTCTCTACCATTTTCATTTAATTAAAATTTCAAAATTATTCAAGCCTTGATAGAATATTTTGCTGTACAGTCAGTCGAAAATTTTAATATTGAAATGAGGGGTATTTTGGGAAGCTGAACAAAAAAGTAAGGTCCTATGCACCTTTTTGATATTATTTCTTCAGATGGAAAATGAGTTTTGTGGGTTGTCAAAACTCCCCCTGAAAGAGAAATATTCATTTTATCCTATCTTTTAGTAAAATAACAATGATTTCTGCATTGAATAACATTCTATCTTGCCAACAAGAATCGAACTCTTTGTGAATTTAGATATGACCTAGATTTATATTATTCTATTAATAAATTCACGGAAATTGAAGTACTATTTTCAGTTAGTTGATGAAATTGATTATCAATAGAGAAAAAGATTATAATTTTATCAATACAGAATTAGTTGAATGGATTGTCAATGTACTGAGTTCTTGGTCAACAATAATTCAATATTGGTATTTATCCAATCATTATTTTTTTTAGAAGTTATTTCTTTTGAATTAGAAAATATTTATAAGCTCCTATCAATTTATCATTCGTAACAATGAATTCGTAATAATGAATGAATTCTTCAAAACATGAATTTAATCAAATAAAAAATTGCCCATACTTCTGTATTCATGTTTGCATGTTTTCCACTTGTGATGGATAGCCAAAATATCACTTTTCAACCGTTCACAGCAAAGTCATGAGGAACTTTTTCGTTCAGATACGAAAAAAATCAGATCTATGTAGAAAAATTCCAATCAGGAGCACAGGGGGGTTCAGGAGAGGGCACTTTTCGAAAATGTTGATGTAAAATCAAACTACAGCTCAAACTAATTTCAAACGCAGTAAGAACGAATTTTGAGATATTTTGCCTCTAAGGATTTCAAAGGATCGAAAAGGATCTTATTAAGTAAGCTTATGGTAAGGTGAACTCCATATGGAACTGAGATAATTGACACATGATATTCAAACATATGTTGTAATCATTGGAAAGCTTAAAACAATTTCATCAATTAGCTGATCGAATTGATTTTGCGTTGATTGAGAGCGCGAGCTTAGCACGTGTTTGTTCCATCGTTGTATGCTTGGCCAGTTCGGTTTGCGCCTTCTATCAGCTGTATAATGGAGTCTCATACACTCCGATTAGAACAGAGCACAAAGGTTTTCTTTGGTTAGGAGTTTGTTTATAATTATTTTTTTCAAATTCAAATTTTATTGCCATCAAAAATCACATTGAAAACTTCTCAATGGACAACAAGATTACAGAAACAAAATGTCAAACATATACCTACATTTATTTGTAGCACGGCCAGAAAAAGATAAACTTTAGTACTAGCCGTGAGTTTATTAATTATAACCTAATAAATATATATATATATATATATATATATATATATATATATATATATATATATATTTATATTTTGTTAATATTTTGTGAATAAAATTCATGAGTTGATGAGAGATGCGTGTAATTCCTTATATTTGATCCGAATGGTTATTCATAATACAGTAGTCGGGGTCACTGCAATCAAAATTTTTTTATTCTGTATGGTAGCTAATAAATTTCATACTTATTGATTGTCCATAATGTATCCAGTGTCCATAATGGAAGTAATTGAACTACTCAAAATTAATGGCTTACTGGTCCCTCATAGATTTATAGTATTCCTGGTGATTGAGCCTGTCTTTTTCAGCGTTGTCTATTAATAATAAAGCTTAATTTACAATTAGCTTACCCAGCGAACCTTGTACCACCAATGTATCTCATGTTACACTTGACTTTATTTGGTGAATCATGAAATTTATCTGACAATCAACATGTTCATTTACATCTCAATACGGACTTCCTATGTGCTTAGTCATGCAGCATTCATTATTCCGAAAACATATTAATCTTCTCAATCAATTGGTAGTAATATCTATCAGTAAAGTTTTCAATTAAAAAAAAAGGTTATATCAGTGTTTCAAAGGAAAATATCCAATGTTTTCATAGCTGTAGATTGTCGATATATGGTCCAGGAAATATGCGATGTTCGATGAATCACACAGAATTCCATATTCTTTCCATTTTAGGATGAATATAAGCTAAGCTAAATTCAAAAAATTGTAAATTATTCTTTCATTCTTCAGTAATGGAATATGAATGCAATATGAATACTATGCATATATACTATACAATATATATATAATACTCTCTTTCATCAGGTGAATAATTTTTTTTCAACATTTTCCAGTTTCTCAATGATAGGGGAGTGATAATTATTTGTATAGGTCTTCTAAGAAACCATTATCAAGAGCTGGTACCAATCAACTACACTTCAACTCAAAACTACCGTTTTAATACTAGTACAAAATAATTTATCACAGGGTGATATGTTTATTACAGCTGGTAACTTTAGATGCTGAATCATATTATCACAATATGATCTTGAATCATGATAATCTTTTCGTTCTTCAGTAGCCGCTCGGCCGAAAATTTCGAAAACATATGTCTGTAAAATTTCTGTTTTAGAAACCATCCCCAATATTCACACAACATATTCCCAAAGTTTCATGCCGTTATGTCAAGTAGTTTTCAAATCTACAGGGAACAAACATACAAACAAACACACAAACTGACATTCATTTTTTTATAAATAGATTTTCATTCGGCTCAAACAAAAGCCTCTCTAAATGAAAGTAGAATGAAAAGGATTCAGTTCTGTTGTTTAACTGAGAAAAATGGCAGATAATGACTAAAAAACCATGTTTTTCACGATTTTCTCAAATATGACTTGACCGATTTTTTTTTCAAATTCATACCCTGTATAGTTATTTATTAGCTCTATCAACTGGCATGAGTCTTTTCCCTGGGAAACTGATGGGGGGTCCACCCCATCCTTGAGAAATTGACTTTGTAACCTCCTTCTCGTGCATGAGGTAGGTAGGTGGAGCAGTTTATAAAAAAACAGATAGTCGAGTTATTTCATCTGTAGATCAGCTGTTTTGACGACTTCAAAAAAAAGTGAATTTTACAATTTACACAAAAGGAAAAGTACTCTGAAAACAATGATATATAAACATATTATACAGTAGTCTTATCGTAGTTTCAAATATGTTGCCGCCAATCGTCATTATGTTATTCCCCTAAATTATTCTCGTTTAAGGGAATGAGGCTTACAGTTCAATGAGCAAGGAAAGTTGTGTGGGTGTACCACACCAGATTTTTATATCTGGCTATTTTTATATCTGGTTATTTATGTTTAACGGATCTCGAAAACAGCTCTAATGATTTTCACGAAATTTGGAACATAGTAGGTTTATGATATAGAGATTCGATTGCCCTTGGTCTCATCTTGGGAAAACTCGCTGAACGACATTAAAAGGATAATTCATCCTTGACTGAAACAGCTGTGGATAGTAAAAAAGTGAGTATGTGAGAATCAAAATATCGCATCCTCGAAATTCATAAGATGACGTATAGCCAGCTAAGAAGGAAGGAATTGGCTTATACCATAGAATAAACCAATCTTTATAGTTTTCTCTGTTTATACACAAGTACGGGATACGAAATATCTGATTGACGCATCAACACATCTGAACTAGCACATTGAACTGATTAACATGGAATTTTTCATATATACTCTTAATTCACTCAGGCCTGTTTCATTTTTATTAATCATCAATTATTATTTTATTCATTAGAACAAACTCATCCATTTCGATTTTCTAGTACATTTCAGTCTAAAAAGACTAATGAGCATTAGTTCTAATATAATAGAATAAATGTTCAAATTAATAAGATAGGTAATTCTCACCAGATCTACTACTTCTAGCAACTAACTTGAAATTGACAGGAGATATAAAAAATAAATATAGTTCAGGCTACCTAAATTATCATGTAACAGAGAAATTATTAATATTATCATCAATACAGAACTCTATCACAGAATTTGGAACATAAAAATTTAATTTATAATTGAATGTTGACATAATCATAGAAAAGAACGCAAATATGTGGATATTCAATACGAATGTTGATTTAAAAAAATCTACTGCAAACAGGATAAATACCTGAACCCCTCTAATGATGAAAAATATATCCACAATATTTTATCTCATCATTTTTTATAATGTGAGAGGTCTCATTATTTGAGAATTTATTATGGTTGAGAGCAGATATCTTATTGATTACTGGATTTCTGGATTTTGTTTAAGTCACTAAGTTATTTGTAGTAGACTTTGGAAGCAAGTAAGTTAGCAGTAGATTCGGTCACATTGATTGAGGCGACCGTGTAACAACTGGCTGAGGTAGCTAACAAATCGTCTGCACCCGGATGCATATAAGGATAATTTTTCAGCCAAGTCATTTTGTTCCAAGAGCGCTATCGATGGTAGGCAGCAGTGTCGGAACACGTTATGCGGGAAATGTACCAACTATTCATCAAATCTTGTACTAATGGGCTTATCGACTGGGAATATCAAGCAGGGTGCTTGCTGTTACACTGCTCTTGTAATTAGTCACATCCCGAGTACGCCACACCCCCCAGACACCCTCGAGGGGGGCAGGGAACCCTCATTCTCTAAATCACCCCCCGCCTCACTTCATCATCTACGGCACACTCGAACAATGTTGTTGATGCTATTGTTATTGTTCTTGTCACTGTCGCGAGTCCATAGACGCGAACACGTGTTTTCACGTGTAATGATCTATCACCAGACAGCATTCCTTGAACACTATCCACAGCTCCTGGGCTCCATTCCCATTCTCCAAATTCAACGCGGCATTGAAACGGCATTCAAGAGCACACAAACAACGTCGCAGACGATCTGAGTAATTGTGTGTGGCGAGATGCACTTCATAGCCTATCATCGTTATTATTTAGTGATATATCTGAGGTGTTAGATTAGATTAGATTTCTTTATTTATGTATGTTACAATATTTACTGGCTTATACACTAATTTACATTAAATGACGATAATGCTAGTTATTCAACGAATTTCACAAAGTATAAATAATTAATAAATGAGAATAAATATGTGACCTGTTCTATGAAAAGGGACCTTAGGGTCAAACAGTAAATTTCGCAGGAGAGCAGAAAATATGAATGTTGGTCGAAAATGTTGATTTCCAGTTATCAGCTGATTATGATGCCTTAATTTCTTCTCTACGTGTTGGACAGAACAGTATTTCGTTTTCTATGCTCTAAATAATTGTATTTTATAGATTTCCAAGGCACTGAAATAGATAAAATTTTCAAATATAGCTTGTAGCTATGTTATTGAACACGGTATTTGGTCTGGCCAGAGAATTCGAACTGTAGCGCCAAAATGCCAGACTGCAGTTCTGCCAATAGCAGGCTTGTGTTTGCGCCAGCGCAGATCGTCCTGCTGTTTTGGCTTGTCGATGTGAAAAGCCCCAGTCTGTCTTGTCTCGTCCCCGTTGTTGTGCAAGACCGAATTTGTATTTTGTCATGTAATTTCGATCGGAAATTTCTTGTAAATAATTGTTTGAGTGTCATGTGTGTGAATTATGAGTATAACAGCGTAAATAGTGTTGAATTGAATTAATTTGAATCGGATTTGAATTTATAAAGAATCCAGTTTAAGCTTTGTTCGAAACACAGTGCATAGCCTGCAGGTTGAACGTGAAAAGACAGCCCGGAAGCCAGAACCTGTCTTATTCCCAGATTTCATCCCACCCTGAACCTGATCAAAACACCTAATAAAGGCTTCGAAGGGCAAGTAGTCAAGATTGGATTAAATCTGGTAAGTTTTTGCTCTTTTTTATTGTTCATTAATGCAGAGTTTAACTGTACAAATAACCTGGCTCAAATTGAAGATTAAATTTTGCCCCTTGTTTGTATTTGATTATTTAAATAGTAAATTACAGTCCTCTGGTAGCTCTAGCCTGAGCTTTGTTCAGAACAGTATTTATTAGATGAAAACGGTAGGAGTCATGAGATGTGTGCACAGTGGCCAGCCAGCTAGATTGCGTCATCGCCACCAACCGAAATTTTTAACACTTACTGGCAATATTTATGAAACTTATTTGTTAAAAACATATGATTGGATATGAAATGACGTCAGCTACACCGGAAATTTAGCACAAACATGCGCGTGACACCTAACGTTTTCTTCTATATACCGTGTTATTGAACACCTCATTCTCACTGTAAAAAAGTGCAATTTTCAAATGTGATTTCTCAAAAATACACTCTCTTGATGCGCACACTTTGAAAAATCATGAAAAAGTCATTTTTTGAGATACAGAAATAAAAAAAATATGAAAATTCTCAGCAGATTGTCCTCTCCTCTGTTGAATAAAATTAAAAAAGCATTTTCAAAATTTTAACCCTAAGGTCCCCTTTCATAGAATGGGTCACATATAGAAATGCAATTAGAATAACGATAATATAATTATGTGTTGTAACTTCATAAATCGACTGTGTTTTAACAAATAATTGTCGATTTTTTTAGAAGGTTATAAAATATCCTTCCTATTAACACACAACCGGGTTGTGATGAATTAGAGCTGTTGGGAATTAAAACTTGGAGTGATGTTCAAATAAGAAACTCTACTTAATAGGTTAAAAACTAGTTGATTTTAATCTTAGAATTATGGGATGAATGAATGAATGAAATATAGAATGATAGTGAATACAATATTGCATTGATAATTGAAATTAGATGAATGAAACAAATGTTATAGGGTGGGATTTAATTAAAATTTTAGAAATTGATTGGGTAATATTAACAATATACAATACTAAAGAACAGAAAATCTTGAGATGGGAAGATGAATACCGTATGTATTATGTAGAATGGAGATTGGATGTGGAAAATGGATGAATGAATGGGATGAAGAATGGGAAGGAAGAAAGATTAGAATATTTGTCATGTGGTGCTCTAGGTTTGGACAGACTCAGTCATTTTCTCTATAAGATCCTTTTTCAAAGAAAGGATAAAGCCCGCTCGGCTCTCAATGCATCTAATAGAGTTGGGAAGTTTATTCCATTCACGACAAGCACTGACAAGGAACGATTTGGAATATATAGTGGTTCGATGATTAGGTATCCTGAGAGTATTTGCACCAGTTCTAGTATGGGAAGCGTCTATCCTCCTACCATCGGAAACAAATTTGAAATCATTTTTAAAATAGTTGAGATTGCCATATTTTAAAGTATCTCTAACAAGATTGATTATTCTGAAACGTCTCTGATCGGGAAGCTTCAGGGTAGAGCTAGCAATGTGTGCTGGGGTGATATGTTCATGGCGTTCAAGAGAGTAAACAAAACGTAGACAATAATTTCGACAGCGCTGCATTTTATCAATGAGTGTATCTTGCATGTCATTGAGAACAGAATTACAGTACGTGAAATGTTGAAAAATCAGAGATTGGACCAGTAATAATCGTATACTTCTAGGAAGGACATCTTGTAATTTTTTCAGTGAATGCATTGCTGAGAAAACCTTTCTACAGGTTTTATTGACTTGTTCTGACCAGTCGAGGTTTTTATCCATAATGATGCCTAGGTTGTCCACTGAGCTGCAGTAGGGGATCAAACAGTATCAAATGCTTTAGAAAAGTCGAAAAGATTGTAAATTTTCTTTGATCCATTGACAACCTAATATCATCAGTGACACGTAGAAGAGCAGTTTCTGTTGAATGAGATTTACGAAAACCGGACTGAAAGTTATGAAGCTTCTTTTTCTGTCCAAGGAACTCAGTGACTTGTGCATGTACAAGTCTTTCTAGTGCTTTTGACAGTGCAGATAAAATACTGATTGGTCTAAGGTCTTCAACTCTATTGGGAGATGGAACCTTATTCAAAGGACCAACGTTCTCCGAGACTTATTGAAAATAAATGTGATAGTTGGTAGAACAGAAAAGAGCATTTTCTTGATAAATTTGATTGGTATTTTGTCAGCCCCAGTGGCATTGCTATGAATATGCTGGATTGCTTTGAAAGCTTCTAATTCTGAAATTGGATGAAAATGGAATTGATCATCTAATGGTATGTTGAGGTTTGCTACTCGATCATTAAGGTTATTGGATTGATTTCCTATCGCTGACTCATAACGCTGATTTGAATGTGAAATGAAATGGTTTTGTATATCGTCTAGAGGTAAGTCAATTTCGATTTGGGATTTCTGTTTGCCAAGACCGAATTCTCTTATACCACGCCATAGTGATGAAGAGTCTTGTTCGTTGTCAGTCATGAATGAATTCAGGTACCTGATCTTTGAGTTATGTAACTGATGTTTTACTTTATTTCTAAGGCTTCTATACTCAATTGGACTGTCCAAGTCGAATGTCTTCCTGAATTTTCGGTGAGCTTTGTCTCTTCTACCCATCATTTTCAGTATGTCGTCAGTCATCCACGGTACACTTCGGTTTTTATTTATTCTCCGAGTTACATAAGGCGCATGTTTGTCATATAAGTGAAGAGTCCAATTTTCAAAAGTATCTAACATTTCATCAACTGAAGTTAAGGCTTCAATCTGATGCCATGGAGTATGAGCTACATCAGTCAGAACAGCGGGTTCATTGAAATGTTTAAGAAGTTATGAATTTCTGTGCTGGTTTTGGTGGCTTATGAGAGAGCACATAGTAAATCAGGTCATGTCCAGAAATAGCTGGGACTGATATTTGTCCTGTTTGAACTACCTCGATGGGATCACTTACTATGAAAAATCAATGAAAGTGTCAGATTCATTTGTATGGTGAGTTGGATCGAGTGGTAGCATAGTTAAGTTGTGGCACTGAAATATGTTAGTGACCTGATAATAGTCAAAGTTAAGATTAGTCATATTTAGGTTAGTGTTCATATCACCCATGACAAGGACACGGCTATAAGATGACATAAGAGAAAGCAATGCATTTTCGAAATCGGTAAAATGACCGATTTTCGGTGGCCGATAGCAAATTCCTACAAGTAATCTATTAGATCTGGACAAGGTTAATTCAAGGAACATTAATTCTGGTCTAGCAGAGTAAACTGGCTCAGATGTGAATAATATTTTAGTTTTTATACCGTGTTATGGATGTGAACAAATATATTATGATCTTCTGCTTTATTCATATTCAATTGAATTGATAAGGAACAAGAATGATAAGAATAAGGACATTTAAAGGAATAAGAAGGACATTTGAGAGAAGAATAGATTTGGATTAAGCCTGTTGTTCAATCCCAATCATATTTCTAATAAGATCTGTAATTGTATCCACAAGTGAATAAATGAATATGAGAATTATATGATTGTGAATATTATTGTTGAGAATGATGATGATCTGAACGATGGAAGAAGAGTCATTCCCCCTTGTTGACTAAATTATATTTCGTTCTGTATTGTCGTTTTGTTTTCGCAACCATTTAGTAATTAGTTTCATCTTGTCTTACCTTTATTCATTCTGTCTCAGTAAGTAGCAGCCACAATTTTGAAAAGGTCAGATCGTTCAAATAATTGCCTGTTCAAGAGTACGATATGATATGAAAAATGTAGACATTCACTGAAAATAAGATCAATGTCCATGAAGATATTATTCACTGAAGATTGGATCAATATCCAATAGAAGATAAATAGCTAGAATTATATGACAGTGGGCCATAGTCTAGTTGAATAATTTGAAAACTTTGGAAGGTTGAAATTTATGAAACCTTATAGGATTTTCTCTTCTATTCCAGTTCGTATTCAGGATAGATGACCTGCACGTAATAAACTGCTATTATTGAGAAGAGATTCGCTCAAGGGAACATTCAAGATAAAATTCCTATTTTGATGAGGTGAGTTATGTGGAATAAATGTAAAACAAAGATGTATGGTTCAATATCACAGTCACAGACCGGGATTTATAAGGATGTAATCCCTTTCTTCACCCTTTTCCATGACGTTTCAGAGAGATGACAATCTCTCTCCTTCATTCTCATTTTTATTCCAGTTTTCTGAGTCTCTATTAGTTCTGTCTCTTCCATTCATTTACTGCACGTTCCATATACATAATACTTCTACATTTTTCCATGTCCTCTTTGTTCATTTCTTAGGTGAATTCCTCATGATTCTCATCTATTTTTCATTTTTATACTTTCTCTCTACTAATCACTGGTGAATTATTTCTTCTGATGCAATTAAATTTGTATTATTTTTTGTGAATAGTAGGTTTATCGTTTATTACAGAAGTTTTCCTATTGGACGTTTCCTTCAGTTCTCCTCTTCATGAACGTTTGTTTGTTCTATTCTTGTTTTCTCTTCCTTTTCTCATATTTATAATCATTGAATGATAGGAAGTTTAATTCTTCTCTTGTTTTAGATTGTGTAATTCATCGATTTTTTCACTCGTACTCTATTAAATAAGCTAACTTTTCTGTCTTTGCTACATCATCTTTATCTCTCTTCATGCGAGAATAATTCCTCATTTCTCCATATTGGCTATTCTTCATCTTCCTCCCCTCTGCTTCTCCTTCGTACAATCTTTTCTCCACCCCCTTCCTAACAGACACTCCTTCTCCACCACCTCCTCCTCGTCCTCCTGCTCCTCCTCCTCCTCTCACTCCTTCCCCACCTCCTCTTCATCCTTCTCCTACCTCTTCCCATCCTCCTCCCATCGTCCTCCTCCTCCTTCTTTCTCCTCTCAGTAAACTCAGTACTTCCAAAGAATCAAACAGGAGAAAAATAAGAAGGTGTATGTAAATGATATGGAACTAGGTGGGAAGCATTCGGTTCCTCTCCGTGATAGCTCTAGATAGAGTCCTTTCACGCCTTTTCTGAGGGTAGAAGAGAGCGAGAGAGACAGAGACTTCGGCGCCAGTCTGCTATTTTATTTTAGAAGGGTCGCCATCTATCAGCACAACTCTGATTCGCGCTATTTGTCACCACACCCTGTAAACAAAGCAGTAAGGCAGCAGGCAAATTGCGAGCCAGAGCTTTGGCAACTTTTGATAAACTGCATTCCATCCATCTCGGCCTCCAGGCATAAGTTTACCAGCTATGGCCGACTATAAATCTCCAATAAAAATGTTCGACGACGTGTCGTCCTTCGACAACATTTTCAAAAAAATATTTGTCGGCCCCCGTTAACTAGATCCTCAACCATCAGTCAGTCAGAGAAGATAGGAATTTGTTTTGTTGACAAAAATCACTACGAAAATGTACACTATGTATGATTGACATCATAGTAATAGTACAGCTAAGTAAATCAGTGTGGGGAGATTTGTATTGTTGAAAAAATAAGGATCGTGATTATGATAAGTCGAAATCACAGGCAAACACCTCGGAAACTAGATGGCCGCCAAAATTTTCAGGGTTTTGCTATATAGCTTGTATTTCAATAACCGTTCTAGATATTCAACCGGTTTTTAGACGAAAATATTTTTAAAATCTTCCTCTACAATATTTTTAATTTATAAAATTTTGCTTTAAAACGCATATTTTCTCAGTTATAACCTTCAAAAGCCCAAAAAAACTTTTTTTCAAATTTCATTCCATAATAACTTTTTTGTGCAAGAGATACAGAGAAATTTTGAATGTATGAAATTTAGAGCGTTTTTTCAACTTTGGAACGATATATCTTAATGCGCTGTACGACAAAAAATGAGTTCTCCAGCGCCCTCCAAAAAAAACCCTGCATGATTTCTGGTGATTTTTCTGGTGCGTTTTTCCATAGGCATGAGGTAACAAGCTAAAACTATAAAATCGATTTTCTCATGATTACTTCAGGATAGAGACTTGCAAATGGTCTCAAACTCTTTGTTACAACAAGCCAAATAAGAATATTGATGATGGAAACAACGAAAATATTTTACATCATTGAAAAGTTCAAGATGGCGGTCATTATTGACATAAATCTTATATCGCTTGTTATTCAGTCATTGTGAGATCATATCTGATTGGTTTATCACCGAAGTGTTTAGAATTAGCCAAACTATGATTTTCGAGAGAATCGTCTCATTTCGACCACTCTTTTCATGATTTATTCAACTTCAAAAACTTGAAACATACATTTTTCGGGGACAATTATTCTCTTTACACCCTGTGAATGTATTTGCAGTAAACATACACTAATGCTATTGATACAGTGTTTTAGAATATTTCCAAAGCTTCAATATTACGTCTGGTTAGAGACTGTAAGTCCATATTTCACGGCTGGAGCATCATCGGAAAAAGAGAGAAAAGTAGTGTTTGCAGCGGAAAACACGCTTTTTCCACCAAATGCCAATCCCAACAATTAGAAAACCGTGTAACTCAAGACTCCGTGAATGTAGAGACTTGTGAATGGTATCAATCTCTTTGGAATGATGTGTAGAAAGAGATTATCCATGATGGCAATCTCAAAAATGTTTGTCATCATAAAAAACAAGATGGCGGCAAAAATATGTCGTTTTTCAAGAAATCGTCTGTAATTCTAATAATGTCGATGATATCGGATCCATTCAGACATCTGGAAGCTCCAAGATAAACATACTAAAATATCTGAAAGATTAATCTAATTCTAACAACTTTTACTATGATATTTTGGAGCTTCCAGATGTCTGAATTCAGATGTCACGCCTCAATCATCCATAATTGTTTTCTGCTGATAAACTGGAACTAGTAGCTTTAAGCCGCACAACCAGGAGCAATTACTGATAATACCAGTAGTCAGCTTGCTATTGGAATAAGGAAGTATTAAATCATTAGCTTGGGCCAGAGAAAACTTATACGATTGTTTTGTTCTATGCTCGTGCTTTATCAATGAACAGGGCCCAGTTACATAGGCCTACTTCAATGGATGAATTTGTGCAGAAGCCAAGCTGCTGACATCAGACCAGTCTGATGATACCGAGTCACATCATTTCTCAATCGTAGTTATAGTGGCGTTTACTTCAAACTGCCAGCCTTACTTATAAATTGAAAAAAAATGTCATCATTTCTATATTTTGAATTTTGAAAATAACCCTAATGCTTCCCATTCAAACAATACTGACACATTGAAGTGAAGTGAATTCCGGTTTACTCTTTTTTATACTTCTGCTTCGATATTTCCAGGAGTATTCCAGTACAAAGTGAGTGAGTTTCTGCTCACCAGACATATTCGTCGGAGTGAGACGTCAATCGTCTGTTGAACACCTCACGTAAATTGTCGAAAAAAGATTGATTAGTCAATTGCAGCCACTATTCATTGACCCTAGCCTGTACGTTTTGTGTCTCAAACACCGAGAATCACTCTCTCTAGTGTTTATACAATAAGATTATCTAACTAAATCTATTCTGATTTAAAAAAAAGTTATCCTCGTCCATAATGTCATCATTCAAAAACGCAATCGGCTGGAGTAGGCGGTAAAAGGCTCATCCATGAGAAACATCAAACTAAGAAATCTGCACTGGTGAAACATTGATATTCGTGACACCTCCAAGATTTTATGCTGAGCTGCGATCAATATTTTCTGACTTGTTTGGCTTTACTCGTGAATATCCACATGATTCACCCTGAAGTTATAGTCGTCTCTCTCCTCACAGTAGCCTAGATACAGGCACAATGTAGAGGCTGTTTGGTACTGGTGTATCGTTCACATCTGATCAATCAACATCTCTCATCATCGCCTTCAGGACAGCGTTTTTTCAGTCAATACAATTATTGCTATCTAGTCTTGAAACAAATTTCATCGATCTCAACTTTCTAAATAAATATGAAATAAAGTGAGACTCCTTCCTAGGACTTCTGCTGCTAACTATGTGCACAAGTGGGCCTACACCATGAATGTATTCTCTACACCCCATCGTATAGGTCGTTTACGTTCCAAATTCCAAGCCAATGTTTTGTTAACTCTGGCCGATTGCTGTCTATTATTACTGTTGGCAGGGTGTGAGAGTGTAAGAACGGCACAATATGAGAGACTACCAGCAACACATAGCTCCACGAAAAATAACTACTAGGACCAGAGAAAACTTCTATAATTGCTATATTTGTATTCTGTGCTAGGACTAACGGTTTGAGTAAGCATTGAAATTTGAAATATGAACACCATCTATGATGGAATATGTTCCCATGCTTGGTATCTTTCCTTCATGCTATCGGCTACTAAAAAGTGGGATACGATTGATTCATCTCATTACTTCTCACCTGAAACCACGCACATGTAATACACTAATGCAAATGGCTTCCTCCTTCTAAATTTTTACACGTGATGTTACTTTTAGTGACTTTATCAGCTTTCTGTCTTTATTTTCAATTCCTGTTGAAAAGTGATTATTTTCAAAGCATGTAGAGAGCCTCTATCAGTATGAATAGAATAAAATAGTTGATAATTTCTCACAAAGACGTCACACATTATAAATCACAATAGAAGATCCCTACTAGAACTACTTGTTGATGTTGAATGATGTTTGATTAAACATTACGTTTGAGTGAATCATATTTTCATTCTCCAAGAAAATTGTAAAGTTTATGTACGGATTAAGGGTTTCCCAGAAGAAAAATTTCTGAATAGATCTTATGGTGATCATTAAAATTAATCTCTTAAGAGTGTCTACCCAAGAGACGGGATACTTTTTACTTGATGTGGATTCTAAAAATAATTGAGTTGATTTGAGTCCTTTCCTCAGTTATGACACAGCAATTCCAGACGCTCTAGAATCAAAAAGCTAGTTTACCCATTAATATTCAGTCATTCGTGAATATACATTTATTGAAACATAATCTGGAATAATTATAAGATTTGAAAGCAGGAATTCTGGTAACATTGTTACTAGAAATTCAATCCAGTAATTTTGCACTACCTAGGAACAGAATCTGTTAATAAGAGGAGGAGATCGAGATGTTGGAAACCCGGCAGCCGTGTGGAGAGAGCTGCTCCAATAAGGCAGCGCAGTAATTTAGAGGGGTCAGAGCAGAGCAGAGCAGAGTGCCACTGACCGCACCGCGAGTATTGATAAATACTTCAACGATCTGATAAGTCAATATGTGATTTAATAATTACGCACCGACAACCGCACGGCTCCGACAACATTCCATACACCGACGACAAAAATTTGCACCGACCGAAATCCATTTTCGATATTTAGGTGGAGCCGTCCTGCCAGCTCACCACAGAGCCGAGTTTATTTTTCAGTTCAATTAAATAACCTTCAATTATTCACGTAGCATTCTCTTCCAAACCGAATGGTTTGTGTATGGGGATGAATCTCTATAACCTCAACGCTGTGAATTGATTACTCAATGTTATTTATACCTTTCTTCCTTAACCGACTATTTGCAGTATCTCACTCATTTTGATTATTCAATACGGTATTCTTCCATTCAGCAGGCATGCAAATAATTTATTGTTAGAGGTGAAGTTTTAAATATGGATTAAGCTGGTAAAAAATATTCGTCGAAAATTCTATTATTGTTATTATTGATTACATTCATTCATTTATACTCTACGATTGTGAACAGAGGCATATTTTCATCTCATTCAATCCAATTTATTCCAAAGAGAAATAGTATAATATGAAGTTAAATCTTATTTCCATTTTCTTTTCAATATTGAATTACAATTCCTTTTGTTATGTAGCCATCTTGGAATTTGATGAAGATTTGCATTATCGAATTCGATATTAAATGAAAAAAATCTTTGTTTGCATTCTATATTGAAGTGAACTTAATTGAATGCAATTCCATTTAAATGCATTTCACGATTCCAAATGGAGAGTAGAGTAGTGATAAGAACCATGAATAATTGTGGAGATGAATCACATCATCAATATTTTCATCATAGATGAATAAGTTTCATGAACAATTAATTACTGTGCCAGGTGAGTATTGAATTTTGAAATTTATCAGTATTTATTCATTAAAATAATCTATTGATGAGTACAGAATAGAACTTTTTTGAGTACCTATTGAATTAAGGTACTTAGAATATTCTGAGTAGATTTTTGCCCACACCTGTCTCTATCAGAGTTCCCAGTGTCGCTCTGGGCCGGCTAAACTCAGTCGGCGACTGGGGAGGGCCGCGGCAGGGGACGGGAGTCTTGGTGGGGCGTCCGTCAACCACCCTCGCTCGGGTTGGGGGTTGAAACAGGGCTTTGAGTGCTTTGGAGGAATGTTTCCCTCTTTTAGGAAAGAGGGGCCGTGCTTTCGCACTGCCAAACAGGGTTGGTCGCGGAAAGAAGGGAACAGGAACCTTGCAGTGTTAGTCGTGAGAAAAGGGCTTCGTGTCGGGACTGAGTCCTAGTCCTCGGGCACCGGGTGTCTTCCCGGGGTCCGGGTTGGTTGCGGGGCTCTGGTAAAGGCTTTCCCTGGCCTTCCCAGAGGTCCTCTTGTGATCCCGCACTGGACCGGTGCGCTGCGGCGGCCAGCACTCTGGACTTTCCTAAGTCCTACTGGCCGGGCACTAGCTGTCCTCCTGGGGTCCGGATCGGCCGCGGAGTTGCGGGAAAGGCTTTTCCTGGCCTTCCTAGACGTCCTCTTGCGATCCCGCACTGGACTACAGCGCTGCGGCGGCCAGCACTCTGGACTTCCTAAGTCCTACTGGCCGGGCACTAGCTGTCCTCCTGGGGTCCGGATCGTCCGCGGAGTTGCGGGAAAGGCTTTTCCTGGCCTTCCTAGACGTCCTCTTGCGATCCCGCACTGGACCAGCACGCTGCGGCGGCCAGCACTCTGGACTCTCCTAAGTCCTACTGGCGGGCACTAGCTGTCCTCCTGGGGTCCGGATCGTCCGCGGAGTTGCGGGAAAGGCTTTTCCTGGCCTTCCTAGACGTCCTCTTGCGATCCCGCACTGGACCAGCACGCTGCGGCGGCCAGCACTCTGGACTCTCCTAAGTCCTACTGGCCGGGCACTAGCTGTCCTCCTGGGGTCCGGATCGTCCGCGGAGTTGCGGGAAAGGCTTTTCCTGGCCTTCCTAGACGTCCTCTTGCGATCCCGCACTGGACCAGCACGCTGCGGCGGCCAGCACTCTGGACTTTCCTAAGTCCTACTGGCCGGGCACTAGCTGTCCTCCTGGGGTCCGGATCGTCCGCGGAGTTGCGGGAAAGGTCTTTCCTGACCTTCCTGGATGTCCTATCTCGCCTCGATGCCCCACTGGTGGCCTACCAATGGGGAGTCAGGTTTCGACCAAACCTGACGTGTTGTCGTTGGTCGAAACTGGCAACCCGTCGTCCAAACAGGTTAAGTGTCGTTTAACACTCGCCCCAAACGAGTGTAGAGCAGTGGAGTTCACTGTGTGAGAGGCTAATCAACTTTAGCCTCGACACAACTCCCGGTCGCTGAAGAAATCGGAGTTCACGTAGTACGGGTGTACTGTGACGTTGCTAGCTGCTCGCTGCTTCCTTCTCACCTCTCTCGACCGCTCGACTTGGCTCTCCGAACTCGACTGCCTCTTGCTGGCCTTTCTCGAGCCTCCCTCAGTGACCGAGAGGGAGGGGAGAGAGGATGCGCAGCAACGCTGAGCGGTAGGCCAGTGGCTGGCTTGAACGTTGACCCCTCAGATTCTATGAAAGATAGCCGAGCGTCGAATAAATGAGCCCTAAATTCAATGCCTTTCTCTAGTTACGATATACATCGTGACACACTGTTCCTACTAAGGGAAGGGGGGGGAAAAGAGAGGGGGAGGAGAGGGGGGGGTGAGGATGGAAGGGGTAAACGGCAGACAGAAGGTCCCAAATGCCTGAGTACATTCTGCCGCCTCTCCGCCGGTCAACGCAGACCGAACATAAACTGGGCGCCAGGTTGGTTCCTCGCCAACCGGTGGTGATGCGTCGGCACCATCCGAAGAAATGAGCAAGCTACCCGGCCAGATCCTAGGCCTAGCTTCAGAGAAGATCTTGAAGATCTGCGCCGTGCTTTCGCACTGCGTTGAGACGCCGTGTTCGCACACTGCAAGAGACCGCCGTGTTTGCACACTGCAAGAGGCCGCCGTGCTTCCGCACTGCGATGGGGGACGCCGTGCTTTCGCACTGCAAGAAACGCCGTGCTTTCGCACTGCAAAGGACCGCCGTGCTTCCGCACTGCAATGGGGGACGCCGTGTTTGCACACTGCAAGAGGCCGCCGTGCTTCCGCACTGCGATGGGGGACGCCGTGCTTTCGCACTGCAAGAAACGCCGTGCTTTCGCACTGCAAAGGACCGCCGTGCTTCCGCACTGCGATGGGGGACGCCGTGTTTGCACACTGCAAAAGGCCGCCGTGCTTCCGCACTGCGATGGGGGACGCCGTGCTTTCGCACTGCAAGAGACGCCGTGCTTTCGCACTGCAAAAGACCGCCGTGCTTCCGCACTGCAATGGGGGACGCCGTGTTTGCACACTGCAAGAGGCCGCCGTGCTTCCGCACTGCGATGGGGGACGCCGTGCTTCCGCACTGCAGGTGAGAGCGCCGTGCTTTCGCACTGCAAAAGACCGCCGTGCTTCCGCACTGCAATGGGGGACGCCGTGTTTGCACACTGCAAGAGGCCGCCGTGCTTCCGCACTGCGATGGGGGACGCCGTGCTTTCGCACTGCAAGAAACGCCGTGCTTTCGCACTGCAAAAATAAGGACGCGGTGCTTTCGCACTGCAAAAGGAATGCCGTGCTTTCGCACTGCCCGGGGCGCCGTGCTTCCGCACTGCCAGGAACACCATGCTTTCGCATCGCGAAAAGGACGCCGTGCTCCCGCACTGCAGAGTTGCCGTGTTTTCACACTGCCGAGGACGCCGTGCTTCCGCACTGCAGATGAGAGCGCCGTGCTCTCGCACTGCCAGGAAGGGCGGGTAACACAAAAAAAAACGAGGTGAACACACCTCAGACAGGTTCTGAGAACCTAAGTAGCATTGCAAGGGAAACGCCGTGCTTCCGCACTGCAAAGAGTCGCCGTGCTCTCGCACTGCAAAAATAAGGACGCGGTGCTTTCGCACTGCCGAGTCGCCGTGCTTCCGCACTGCCCAGGACGCCGTGCTTCCGCACTGCAGGTGAGAGCGCCGTGCTTTCGCACTGCCGGGGAGCGCCGTGTCACACTTGCAGGACACTGCCGGGAAGTGTCGTGCTTCGCACTGTACATAAATGGACGCCGTGCTTTCGCACTGCCGAGTCGCCGTGTTTTCACACTGCAGAAGGACGCCGTGCTGTCGCACTGCAGGTAAGAGCGCCGTGCTCTCGCACTGCCAGGAGGGACAACACAGGGTACACAAAACACACAAAAAACACAGAAACACAAAAAACACAGAAACACAAAAAACACAGAAACACAAAAACACAGAAACACACAAACACAGAAACAAATCGCCGGGCTTTCGCCCTGCGGGCCGTGCTTGCGCACTGCGTGCCGTGTTTTCACACTGCCGCGGTGTTCCCACACCGCGAAGGTGTGCGTCCGCGTAATGACAATCCAGACACTCACTGACCGATGTGTCATGCTTGCGCACGACGTTCGGACGAGCTCGCAATCTGGCTGCCGTGTTCCCACACTGCCTTGGTCAAGCTCGCGCACTACCTTTGCCGGGCTTTCGCCCTGCGGGCCGGGCTTTCGCCCTGCATGCCGTGCTTGCGCACTGCGATGGGGGACGCCGTGCTTTCGCACTGCAAGAAGCGCCGTGCTTTCGCACTGCAAAAATAAGGACGCGGTGCTTTCGCACTGCCAAAGGAATGCCGTGCTTTCGCACTGCCCGGAGCGCCGTGCTTCCGCACTGCCAGGAACGCTATGCTTCCGCATCGCGAAAAGGACGCCGTGCTCCCGCACTGCAGAGTTGCCGTGTTTCCACACTGCCGGGGACGCCGTGCTTCCGCACTGCAGATGAGAGTCGCGGTGCTCTCGCACTGCCAGGAGGGACAACACAGGGTACACAAAACACACAAAAAACACAGAAACACAAAAACACAGAAACACAAAAAACACAGAAACACACAAACACAGAAACAAATCGCCGGGCTTTCGCCCTGCGGGCCGTGCTTGCGCACTGCGTGCCGTGTTTTCACACTGCCGCGGTGTTCCCACACCGCGAAGGTGTGCGTCCGCGTAATGACAATCCAGACACTCACTGACCGATGTGTCATGCTTGCGCACGACGTTCGGACGAGCTCGCAATCTGGCTGCCGTGTTCCCACACTGCCTTGGTCAAGCTCGCGCACTACCTTTGCCGGGCTTTCGCCCTGCGGGCCGGGCTTTCGCCCTGCATGCCGTGCTTGCGCACTGCGATGGGGGACGCCGTGCTTTCGCACTGCAAGAAGCGCCGTGCTTTCGCACTGCAAAAATAAGGACGCGGTGCTTTCGCACTGCCAAAGGAATGCCGTGCTTTCGCACTGCCCGGAGCGCCGTGCTTCCGCACTGCCAGGAACGCTATGCTTTCGCATCGCGAAAAGGACGCCGTGCTCCCGCACTGCAGAGTTGCCGTGTTTCCACACTGCCGAGGACGCCGTGCTTCCGCACTGCAGATGAGAATCGCGGTGCTCTCGCACTGCCAGGAGGGGCGGGTAACACAAAAAACGAGGTGAACAACACCTCAGACAGGTTCTGAGAACCTAAATAACATTGCAAGGGAAACGCCGTGCTTCCGCACTGCAATGAGTCGCCGTGCTCTCGCACTGCAAAAATAAGGACGCGGTGCTTGCGCACTGCAAAAGGAACGCCGTGCTTTCGCACTGCCCGGGGCGCCGTGTTTCCACACTGCCAGGAACGCTATGCTTTCGCATCGCGAAAAGGACGCCGTGCTCCCGCACTGCAGAGTTGCCGTGTTTCCACACTGCCGAGGACGCCGTGCTTCCGCACTGCAGATGAGAATCGCGGTGCTCTCGCACTGCCAGGAGGGGCGGGTAACACAAAAAACGAGGTGAACAACACCTCAGACAGGTTCTGAGAACCTAAATAACATTGCAAGGGAAACGCCGTGCTTCCGCACTGCAATGAGTCGCCGTGCTCTCGCACTGCAAAAATAAGGACGCGGTGCTTGCGCACTGCAAAAGGAACGCCGTGCTTTCGCACTGCCCGGGGCGCCGTGTTTCCACACTGCCAGGAACGCTATGCTTTCGCATCGCGAAAAGGACGCCGTGCTCCCGCACTGCAGAGTTGCCGTGTTTTCACACTGCCTCACTTCCAGCATCAGACAGCTGGGATGAATCTCCAACACGACCAGGAACTCGTCGTGGTCTCAGCAATAGTCAGCTGAGATACAGCTCCAATAATTCCAGGAGCTCGTCGAGGAAGTAGACTCAAGTTGCAGTCCCCATCCTCAAGAAGAAACGTGATACACAACAATGTAACACTTCACAGGAGGCAGAAGTTGATAGAGGTGAATTGGAGTCCAGGAAAATTACCAAGTGTCAGAGTGATGGATACTCTCAGTTAGTTCAGTGTATCAGCAACTTATTGTTCACAATAAAATATGAGAGATGATAATATGATGAGGAATACTGAATTATATGGTTGACATGAAGCCACTAGTTGTGATGTTACACCACATATTTCGATTTTATATCACAATTAAATGTGGTCGAAATAATAATTCATTTTCGATCTGTTATGAGGATCTCAGCCTTCTCACTATATCACAATAATAAAATCGAAACTATAAATTTCAACTCAATATTCCACTTCTCACTGTTCATTTCAATAATGAAATCAATCACATGATTTACTTATGCAAAGTAACCATCCATTGGATATAAATGACAGTGTGTTTATTATAACAGATAACATCTGCTAATTAATTCACAATCAGTGAACATTTATTGCTCAATCTCTCTTTCTCACTTCAAGACTTATTTCACCCCGAAATAAATCTTAATTTACTTTTTCAAAGTAATTATTCACACAAGGCGTGTATAATGACACAACAGCTGTTAATTAATTCACACTCAGTAAATATTGATTTTCCGAAAAATAATCACAACAATCAGCACAAATAGTAATAATTGAATGAATTAATGCACCGTCAATAATAACTCATGATGGTAGGCTGAGTAAAAATTAGATTCACTCTCGAGACGTGATCTAATTCCAAACTAACAATAGCACGATCAAACACAGACTGACTCAATAACAGTAGAATATCTGGAAAAACTAGAATTCACATGAATTCAATTTTATAAATTGTTATTGAAAAGGAGAAGTAATTCTCTTCTACAGACTAGAAGCTTGGCGATAGCAGTTAGCCAGTTGAGATAACGTTTATCTTATCTGCACAGCACAGCACAAACGACTTTTCGATCCAACATAGAATTAATTCCAATTGAAATAATAATTATTTTATTCCAATTTATAGTAAGTCCTCCGACTTTATTTTCAAGTGAAATATTAGAAAATTTAATCATAATCTGAAGCTAATAACCCCCGATTGTAGTACATCTCGACTCACAATCAAACGCAATTTATTCATTCCACATGAATAATTAATTGCAACGTAATTCACTTTTATCCCACAGTATAATAACGTCTGTTAATTAACTGCATCGTAACACTTTACACGGATTAAAGCAATTACCACCAGCTTCATTAAATGATTTCAATTATTATAACCATTACCTCATGGTTAAAATATTATTCGGATCATACTGATCTATAATATTTTCTAATATTCTCTATCCACTCATTTCGCCATCAACTATTTATGGCAAGTAGAAAACAAGCTACTGCAAGTTTTGTTTGTTAACCTGTACTGGTTACAACAATATCGGTAATATACCGATCAAGAAAATTTAGTCTAGTTGGAATCGATTTTAGCTGTTATTAACTAGTCATAGACTGTAGAAAATTTTCTTGATTATCCTTGCTTGGTCACATCTTAATATTGTAAATAAATTTCAAACTGAAATTATTGAGATTGCCTTCAGATCAAAAGAAACGCATTAATTTGTCAATAATAATTTTTTCCATCTAATTCAGCCATTGCTTTATGACTGATTATATCGATTAAACTGTAATGGTTGAGTTGCCATTTAGTTTAAGTAGAACTCTATTTTATGAGAAAAATTAAACGGAATATGCTGTTTCCTTTTAATAAACTATTGACCAATTTCTTTCAATAACAATAATATGTCAGTCTTTTAATATTTTCATTATTTTCGGAATCGTGCTAATGCTATTAATTTTCAAAATTCGGCTAATAAATTCGTGCTAATAATTCTGAATTAATTTTCTTCAATTTCTATGCAATTTTGTCTTTGACAACAAAATTTAATTTCCTCATTTTAAATGGGATAATTTATGAATCAAAAATAGCTCTAAAGCTGTGATATGATTGAACTCTTATGATATTCACCCCTTCTCGCCTCTTACCTCCTTATTGGCGGCGCGTGACACCTCTCTGGTATCCCATCCTCCGGATAGGCAGCGACCCTCTATAGACTCGCTCGGCCTCCTGCTGTCCATCCGCTCGAATTCCGTCCACCTTTTCCGCAACTGCTCCATCACCATCCTCTTCCTCATCTTCGGGCAGGTGTGGCTGGAGCTTGGTGCCCTTCTCGTGCACAGTAAACCTCTTACCGGCACTCAACATTTCCTCGACCTCATAGAGGCCAGAAAATTCCGGCGCTAACTTCGCGGCAAGCTGATTAGCACCCGAGGACAGGTGACACTCCTTCCTGTAGACTAGCTGTCCAGAGTTCACCTTCCTTGTCCTCCTTTTCCAATTATAATACCGGTTGGCATTATAATTCTTGTCTCCAACATCTGAAACTACTTTGAGTGTAGTTTCCAGCACCGGCAGTCTTCTAGACTGCACTGCTTGACGATTATCTCCAGCTCCTTGCTGAAAATTATCCTCCTTCTTCCGCCTCCGGTACCGCTTTTCCGGACAGTTGAACCTCCAGTGCCCAGCTCGTTTACAGTGCCAGCAAATGAACTTTCCACGGGCTGGAGAAATTTTCTGAGAAAGAAATTCCTCTTTTCCAGTCTTCCACACGGCTCCTACGTGTTTCTGGACTTGAGGAAATTTCTTCTTCTCCTGCTTCTTCACAGGAATAATTCCAGGTGGCTTCCTTGACCTCCCTATGTCAGGCTGGGTTTTAACAGTAGCCAGCCTCGAGTTGACAGCTCCTTTTCCCACTTTTGGAGTGGAAATATCGTCTCCAATGTGCTTTTTGAAGAGATGAGGATCCCATTCCACTGACCGGGAATAGGGGTCTATTTTCACCCGGTGCTCACGAAGAAACTCCATACCAAGCAGAATATCTGGAGAAAGCCCATCCATTATTGTGAGTGTTGTTGATAGGGATATTCTGCCGATTTTCAGGTTGATTATAACACCACCTCGCAGACGTGCAGCCGCTCCGTTAGCCATAGCAGCGCCGCGCTGCACAGGCTCTCGTTCCACTGCTTCCAAACTATTAAAAGCTTTAGAGCTAATATAGTTGGACTCTGCTCCGGTGTCGAGAAGAGCACTATACTGTCTGTCTCCTATTTCCACTGTAGTGAAAAGACGGTTGTCATCCTGGAGCTCCGGCTCTAGCTGGATTTGAGGCCTTGTTTTAAGCACAGCTGTTTTATCAGAAGTCTTCTTCTGCTCTCTCTCACAGGAACAATTTGGTCGTGGCTTCCCGCACTTTGAGCAGAGTGAAACCTCCGGACACTCTGATCTCCAGTGTCCCACCTTCTTGCACTGCCAACACACGGGGCCTTCTGGAGGTTGTTCACTCCGACGCTGTGTAGTAGTAGTCTCCTGTCGAGGCTTGGTCTGCTTCCTCACCTCCTCCTGCTTCACAGCTCGTTGTCTCTGTTGAGCACTCTTCTCCTCGAATTTAATTCGTTCATATTGCCTCGCTAAGTGTAGCAAGTCGTCGGTGGTGTACACTTCAGCCTCCCTGATGTAGAGCTTGTAGCGTGGTAAAAGATTTTTGTACAATCTCTGTACCTGGCTACTCTCTGAAAAACCACCTCTTCTTCTCATCAGCGTTAGCAGCTCCTCAACATAGTCGTCTATGAGCTCGCCTTCTCTCTGCCGCCTGTCGAGAATTTCATTCTCAAGATCCTCCACATAAGTAGGTGGATAGTAACGAGACCGAAAGTCTCTCAGGAAATCGTCCCAGTGTCTCCACTGTTCTCTCCTATTCCTCATCCATAAGGAACATTTCCCCGCTAACATTTCAGGTAGCGCTGGAAATAACTGTCTGCCAGACAAGCCATATGCTTGTTGCAGCTCCTCGAGCCGCTCCATAAAACTTGGAGCATCTCCACTCCCATCATATGAGAGCCGCCACCCTCGAACCTTGTCACACACGGCACCCGGGTCCATACAGGATGTAGCAGGCACCGCTGACCTGGTAGGTGACCTCAACACATGCCTAGGCATGTTATCATGCCTCTCCGGCATCTCCGGCCTCACCAGTGCAGGCTCTGCCTCCTCGCTAACTGGTGCTGGCCTTCGCGCTCCTCGACGAAGCGCCTCCTCCCCATTATCCAGAACGGGGAGCATCGCAACAATCCGCTGTCGTTGCTCCAGTAGAGCCCTCCTCAGGCTCGTACTTGTGCTATCTGTCAGCACTGAGTCGAGTAGTAGATCAATCAAGCCCTGATCGTGCACTCTGTACACCCAGGAGTTGCTGGAGTCTCCATCAAACTCTGGAGACGTCTCCTTGGGTATTTCTTCCAGTCTGGAACATGCAGTGGCCTCCGCGACTGGTGGCCACAAAGCTGCAGCTCCTTCCTCTTCCTGACCTGTGCCAGCTCCGCCACCGATCCTGTTTAGACCGGCGGCCTCCACCATTGTCCTCCGGTGGTTTTCGACAAGAGCTCTCCTGAGCTCTGCCATGGTACCTGTTGTAGGTAGCCCTGCTGATGCTGCTAGATCCACTGCTTCATTCCGGTGGAGTTTGTAAATCCAGGACACTCCTGGATCGCTGTTATCCTCTCGCGCCTCCTGGTCTTCTCCGGCGCGATTACATTTCTCTTCTGCACTCATTGCTGCTTTTCTCCTCCTGCCTTGGGCCCCACGTTCGTGTGCCAATCTTCTGAGTAGATTTTTGCCCACACCTGTCTCTATCAGAGTTCCCAGTGTCGCTCTGGGCCGGCTAAACTCAGTCGGCGACTGGGGAGGGCCGCGGCAGGGGACGGGAGTCTTGGTGGGGCGTCCGTCAACCACCCTCGCTCGGGTTGGGGGTTGAAACAGGGTTTTGAGTGCTTTGGAGGAATGTTTCCCTCTTTTAGGAAAGAGGGGCCGTGCTTTCGCACTGCCAAACAGGGTTGGTCGCGGAAAGAAGGGAACAGGAACCTTGCAGTGTAGAGCAGTGGAGTTCACTGTGTGAGAGGCTAATCAACTTTAGCCTCGACACAACTCCCGGTCGCAGAAGAAATCGGAGTTCACGTAGTACGGGTGTACTGTGACGTTGCTAGCTGCTCGCTGCTTCCTTCTCACCTCTCTCGACCGCTCGACTTGGCTCTCCGAACTCGACTGCCTCTTGCTGGCCTTTCTCGAGGCTCCCTCAGTGACCGAGAGGGAGGGGAGAGAGGATGCGCAGCAACGCTGAGCGGTAGGCCAGTGGCTGGCTTGAACGTTGACCCCTCAGATTCTATGAAAGATAGCCGAGCGTCGAATAAATGAGCCCTAAATTCAATGCCTTTCTCTAGTTACGATATACATCGTGACAATATTATTGTCAGTTAACTTATAGTTACCTACAATCATTTCCAAATTCAATAAATCGAACACTAGTAAGTTCTATATTTCGTTCATGATAATGCCTCGAAACATATTTGTTTACGTTTATTTCTTCAAATCTCATATATTGATTAGCGATAGCTATTATTATTGAGTTTTCTGTATGGTAATAATTTATATTCCGATTTCTTCATCACAATATTGTATGCATTACTTTCGTAGAATGTGATAATAACTGGAAAACTTTTTCTGTGAGAGGATAATAGCTTAGTGCTGAACAGAAAATGGAAAATAGGAATCAATCAAACAATATTAATTTTTCAAGTAGCCCACACTAATCACGGCTCTCAGCTGAAATTATGGATTTAATCATTGGAATTGAATACTGAGCTCGTAAATGAGCAAAGTTAGTAGACAAAGCTATTATTAGTTCTGTCTACTAACTTTGGTAAGTGAGTACATAAGTCTGTTCATAGTACAACATTTATTCAATTTCCAAGTAATAACATGATCAGAAAAGCCTTGAAAGGTTATTGATATCGTATCAGATATTGTAAGAGCTTTCGAAGGTTACCGTCCTCACATTTTTTTCCACTACGGTAGGTACATGTTGACATCTTACCAGGTTAATTAATAATTTCATAATAAATTCCAAGCGGAAATTTCTTGTATCTCTTTCTCTTGAACATGAAGTAACGACTTAATAATGAGAAATCACACAAAAAGTAAAAGGTCTGTCCAGTTACGGATATCGCCGTGCATATATATTATTGATATAGGTATAGATCTTGTGAGTCACTCACCTCTATGCAGTTCTGAAATTTTCAAACATTAAATACACGGAAACAGAAAGATTCGACTCAGGTATCAATAATGATGCTAATACTCAATGAGTTTCCATTTGCAAGACGACAGGTTATATTACAATGATTGCATTTGATATCATTCGATAAATATTTAAAATGACTAGTCAGAATAAAAAGCTACAGTATCATAGAGTAGTATAGTTTGCGTGCAGAATGACATCAAGCCATTCAATGTAAAATATTAATAGATGTATCAAAAATAACTTTGTGTAGCTACTCGAACTTTTTATATTTCTTCTCATCTTGACGGAGTCAGATATATAAATTATACACATGAAACTATTGCTTTTATAATACATTTATACTGTTTAACTGATCAAGCTTGTGTTAAATAGCCTGGATATCTTTCGCGGTAGACAGTTTAAAAGGCTGCTCTCAATATATTGATGATGATTTTCGTGTAGAATCAACATAGTTGATTTATAGGTACTATGTTCACATATGAAGATGAATATCGGAAAAACCCATTGTATTGACGGTCCCGTCTGAAGTATAACAGTCGTGTGAGGGCCATTTACGGGTTCGGAAATATATTCAGGCTAGATGGCACGTTCCCGAGAGAGAAGAGAAGGGAGTCTCCTCAAACAAAAATACATTTTTATATTAATATTGTGTCTAGATTGACCATCCGCATCATAAACAATTGTTAGTAGAGTAGGCCTACGGATTTGAAATTTTTAAACCCTGTAGAATCAGGCTACACCTGATTATCTTATTAACAATAATTGTTATTATCGGTTCTCAGTTTTGTACTAGATATGTAATAGTAATAGTATTTCATCACTGAATAAAGTCTACAATCGATACAAAAGAAAACTAGGTTAATTGTCATTTTCCGTACCGGAAAACACAAGTGGTGCAATTGCAACAGATTCCATTACTTATTTAAAAGACCCAAAATCGGTGTTAAATGCTCGTTCCATTTACAGAGTACAATTGAGAGTACTCAGTAACTTAGTTCAACAACTTGGTCAATGGGTCAACAACCACCTACGGTACTTGGAACGAAACTCCGAAAAACAAGAGCAATAATAGTTATCAACAGTTATAATCGATATGGAAACTAATTTATTAATTTGCATCGATCGGTCTCGAGGTTTGTAGATGGAGCTGCATATTGCACGTCATCGACAAGGTCACGGGAATGGGGGTAGGTTTTTGTGAGGTTGGTGGTGGAGGGTGAGAAAAATAGAAGGAAGCGGAGGAAGAGGAAGTAGAGGAAGTGGGAGGAGATGGAAAAAGACAGCCGATGTTGGACTGAATTTTTAGTGGAAATGCCAATGAGGCCAGCAAATTATCGCTATCGGTTGTCACGTCGACAAGGTTACCCTACACTATCACTAGTTGCTCGCTTTTCAAACTTCAATGATAAAGTAAAGCACTGAAAGAACGTCTTCAGTTCGTTGTCGACTGGCTTAGCGTTCACTTCTCAACCAACATTCCTTGTGCGGTACGGTACATCATTTCCAACATGTCAACTAATGTTCAATATACGTCGTTACTAGTTTTACTAGTTGTGTGTCTTCTAGGAGGCTGTTCAGCTACTGAAGCACCACCTTCCACAATTCAACAAGGAGCTAATTTGGACCCGTTTTCCCCCGTTCAAGAACAGATGATGCAGGACTCTTCAGCTTTATCCGAAGCTCCACCAGCACCGCAGGATGTCCAAAACTCAACATCACGAGCAGTCTCGGATTCCTCATCTGTGCCCACGATGCCTCTCACCACAACAAACCCTCCAGCTCCGAGCACCACGGCTGCACCACAGAGCACCACAACCACCACACCCATGCCAGCAACCACCACAACTTGTGTAAATTAGATAGTTATCGAAGTGAGTGTGACTCAAGAGTTATAGAATCCATCCTGAAAATACCTTGAAGGTGAGTCACAATGGAAAGTGATAGTGACTGATAAGTTCTTCTGTGAGAACTGAGAAGAATAACATGGAAATGTATCATTCTGAACTCAAGGTAAATTATATAAAATCGTTAAATGCTATCAATTCATTCTTCAACAAGTAATTTCCATCTGATCAATTTATTCTCCAAAAAATAATTCTTGTTTCTCCAAAAAATTTTGTGATTTTAGAGTCGAATAAACAAATAATTGATTGCTAATGTTTTTCTTCCAATTACACGGTGTTCAATATTATCGTGAGATCGCCGTTACAATTGGAAGAGTTTGAATGATATCATGCAGTGTTGAAATAATTATTTGAAGAATATCCATTTTGAATGAGTATTAATAATTGAATAATAGAATTCAACTTATTGTTTGTGCATTTCAATACAGCTCTTAAATCAGCTTGTCAACTGAATTCTTATTTTTTTCAAATCTGGATTTCGAAATATTTTGATCAAAATTGTTAAATCATGTTGAATTTTCTGTTATTTGGACTTCCATCGCAATTAGTGCAAGAAATAACATGAGAGATCTTGTATAATAAATTGACCGTAATAGGTTATACTCCCAAAGACTATTGTATCATTAATGGTAATTTATTTTCACTTTATAAACATAAAAACTATCAACGTTTTTGAAATTTCAACATATATGTCTAAAAAACAAATTTCGAAGTTTTTCCTGTGAGATCTACTCATGTTCATTTGATCATCATTAAACTATAAATGATAATATTAATATCTTATTTGAATTTTTGTTTTCTTAATAATGTAAATTATTGTATCTTGAATATGTTTCTGTAATTAAACATTGTTATTTAATTTTTTTGTGTTCAGTGATATATACCATTATCATCAATAATTTCCAAACCCTGTTCCAAAAAAGCGAAAAATCAATCTTACATCAATGAAAAGTGTTTGAATAAATATATATCATAATATTGCGATATAAATGTACTTAGGCCTATATCTGATATTATTATCATGTGATAGCCATCTCTAATAATAAGAGGTAGCTGTGGTTCAACAGGGATGAAAAGTGTAAGTTCGATTAAAAATAAGCCATGCTTTGTGCTTGGACATCGTATTCTCGAGTTGTGAAAACATTCAGGGTCTTCGGAATAACTTTAATAATATTATGGAATGTGCTCAAGTAATTATGAGGTCTCTCAAATTTGTAGAAATTTTCCCACTCACACTTTCAAAAGCCAAACATTATTTTCAAAATAAATGTAAATCATAGAATATGGAATAAATCATTCTAACTTACCTACTTGAAATACGAATGATACTTTAATATCTTCCAGTCCTTAACTGAAATAATACCATATTCATGATTTATAATGATATTGTAAGTGATGGCATTGGTAAGTCTGACAATGTCTGATGAATGTAAAAGGAGCCACTAATTCTCAATAGTTCTATCTTTTATTGATTCACCCCAATCAATTTTTTAGCAGAGAAAAGTTGAAATCTTCAATACTTCAAGTAGCCTAGAAATATTTTCTAGATTACTTGAATGGAGAGGAGCAGTGATGTCATGATACTTGAGTTTCTGTTTTTTTTTTTGGAACTGTGAGTTGTGAAAGGATGAAAATATTAAAAGGCACTTCGTCGAGTCAAATAATTGAGAATCGATTGCATCCTCTTCCATTTCAGCAAATTGACGTTTATATCAACAACATAACACTTTTTCTTTAGTACTTAATTGAAATATTCATCTATTGACCATGGAATGTGGTACAGTTCCACTGATTCGAAAATAATAATTGATGAATGAGGTTTCGAATAGAATTGGATGTAAATGCTATACACACCATAGGGTCTATATATAGCCTAACTGTGAGATTGAAAAAAATATCAATTCAAATGAAAATTCCCATTATACTGTAGGCTACCTATATTGATGAATAATATTATTGAAAATAACAATAATTATTCCTTGAGTCACACTATGTAGTTCTTTCTTATTTAGCTCTTTCACAACAATTATTTGGAATATTAGTAAGCATATTCTTAAATATTTTATGTAATGTGGAAGTATCTCCAATTTGAATGTTCCATTCATTCAATGTTCACATTACATCACATCACATCAATATTGATACCATATTGAAAGTGGTTCTTACAGATCCTTATCTTATGCAAGTCAATCATGACTATCACAATCAATAATCGTATAACATATTTATTTTTTTTATTGTAATTTGCTATGTTTTTGTGAAAAGGAATCAATAAATTTCAATTCATTTCATTTTCATTTCTTGTATGGGAAAATGAACCACTCTTTCAAATTTGTTGAAAAAGAACAAATTAACAAGGTTGCCTGTTGGTTTTTGAATTCACAACATTTGAACTGTGCACATGTAGATAGGTCCTATGTCAAGATTTAGGTGAAGCTTGAATTTCGATTTTCTTTGCATCAACATCCATGAACTCTTTCGACACTGACCTTATAAAGAGAATGTGGCCTACTGTGCATACAAACTGACAGCTCCTGTATACAATTGAACAGAAGGAGCCTCCTTACTCTTATAATTCGTAACCCTCTATAATTCGTAGTAAAAGCTCGGTTCGTCGGTATCCGTTAATATTACCATTAAAGAAACTCTATAATTTGTAGTAGCCTACAGCAATATATATTTTTGTCCCCTCGGTAATTCGTGGTAGAAACAAGCTCTGGCTTATCTTTGACCTCTATAATTTATAGTTTTGAATCGTAGTTCATGTATACAAATATTAAATGAAAAATACAAAATCAATTTATTGAAATGAACCATATAATATAATTATTATCAGAAAAGTAGGTTACAGTGTTGATGACAGGAATAACTCATCCTCTGGATATTTTAATATTAGGTGATGATGTTATAAGTTAGTTATAATCACATTTTGATTCCAATAATAACAAGCTTGAAAAAGAAACAATATATTGGGGACTATTCCACGCAACCTTGCGCAGCAACTAATGCTAGAATCTGCAGGTCCAGTATTGAGTTTGGTAACCTCAAAAATATAATCTATCGAATATTTAGATTTGATTTCCAACAGTGTAAATAGAAGGGATGTTGAATTGATGTTAATGACAGTAAGTCTTGGTAGGTTCAACATGACATAAATATTACAGTAGCCTATGTTTAACAGAACATATTACATATACATATTACATACTATATTGGAAAGAAAACTAATTTTCTCAAGATAGACGTTTATTGAAGTATCTAAGTTAAAGTTGCCTAATTATCTACCGGTAATTTAATACTTTGAACTGGAATGAACATAGTTGAAAATCTCAAGTTTTCAACATTTTTTCTCTCTTCTCCAACACACCTAACCACAAAGCCCATGTTTTTTTATATTTGTTACATGTTATTGTATTTTATTTGTTTTGTCTTGTTTTGTGTGTTTTGATAAATTGAAATTGAATTTAAAGAAGATGTTGTTCATTATTCATTTCGTTGGGATAACATTCATTATCCAAGTCTAACAACCGAATAGTTTGGTTCTGCTCATTAAAAATGTACAATGTTGAAGTTGGTGAGAATTCAATCAATAATCATTTCTATTGTTGTTATTTCTCCGATTACGTGACTGTACACTTCCACCGCTGATAGTATTAATACATGCGCTAGTTTAATCTTCCTATAATATAGCAAAAATATTTAAGTAATTTGAAATAATATGTTGTTCAGATTACACTGATGAATAAGTCTGAATGAATCTGATGTGGACACTGAAATATAAAAATGGAGTGTGCCTATGTTTTCTAAATTATGGTTCCATGAGTTATTGTTTCAATATCAATAGATACATGAATTTATTATCGTGTCACACTTTCCTCATTTGTTTCAATACTGTACATCTAAACTGTCAAAACAAATTAAAATACAGTTTATCAATCCAAAATTGTATTATTGTTTCTGGAAAGTGACAGGTGACAAAAATTTTAAATAATCAAGATAAGGAAACATCTAAAATATAATGTCATAGCTTGACATGCAATAATAATGAGTGCTCCCCGGATGTGATTTTTTTTAATGAATTCATGATTCATAACATCATAACACCAGGTTGATTTGACTTTTCGTTCAGTTGCTGAATGTGAAGCGATAAAATTATATTCAATTTTCGTAATACAATAATTTGTATCCTAATTGAGGTTAAATCTCCAATACGTAGACCATCTAAGTACATACCTATTTGACACTCTTCATGAACACATTATTATAACCAAAATAGGGAATATTAAAAATATAATTTTGAATATCTGGTTTTGTAGCATTAAAATTTATCAAGGTATCGATGCATTAAAAATATTAATGCTTTCATGTTCTAATAGAAGTGGATGAGTCAATCCACGGGAATCTGATTTTATGAAAGACATAACAATATCCAACTTATATAATATTATATGGATTGTAAATTATATGAACAACGAATAGACCTTACATGCATCCAATCCAGTATTTGATATTAAATTTCAAGATGAACGAGTGAAATAGATAGGTAGTATGTATTAGTATCTGTATTACAATCTATCTGTATAAAGTACCTATCAATTTCACAAATCGATTATTCAAAAATCTAAGTGTGGTATAAAAATGAAGACTACAATGAATTATTATTTCATTCATACATTACTATCAAATGTACGGTATTATTTCATACATCCATCAATCAAGGTAGTAAAGACTTTCAAAAAAAATGTTCCTGAATAATTTCTTCATTCGTTCCTGATTTTGTTGAATTGTAACGCCTTTCAAGTTGATAAGCCCCATATTCCTAGCTTGGGAGTATACTCAGTAACTTATACTATAATAAGACTTGTATGATTGTAACTTCAACCTACTATATTATGTATATTTTGGTGTAGGCCTATTAGGGATGCATTGAAAAACGTCCGTAGGCAGAAAAATCCATGTAATATTTCACAAGTGTGCAAAGCCCAATCAAGATTTATTTCAAATAAGGATCATACATACAAATGTAGATGATGCTCATAGTGCATTGCTCGAAATATAATTTTGCGCAAAATTCATCTTATGAGACTGGAAAGCAATCAAGTAACAAATTAAACATTTTTGGTGTTTTCAATCATTTATAGCCTTCAAAATTGACAATGTAAAAGAAGCTTCTGTGAAGAGTGTAATCTATGATAAATGATAGTCTGTTGTTACAAACCTCAATTCGCACAATCAAAATTAGGAAGAAAATAGAAGTTTTTGACTCTCTCTGTTCCTTGTTTCCTACGGTATTATGCATAGATTTTGTATATTCCGTATTAGAATATAGAATATAAATAGATTTTTCAATTCAATTTAATAAATAGGTGAAATATTCAACCTGAATGTCAACAATCATTTAACATATAACTGTTTCAATTCCAATAATAGAGATATTTAACATCTTGATACAAGAAGAGAATATCACTATTGGTAAATAAAGTACGTACAGTACCGTATCATACATGATAAGAAGGGTTCGATTTTTGGTCAAAGCATTGACAAGACTGAAAATTGTACAGAATTCTTTATGAACAACCAACAAATCAATGTGATAACAAATTTACAAATAGAATTCAATTTGTACAGCATAACCATCATATTCTTTGAGAATAAGGTATTTTTCTAAGGTAATTTCACATTGATGATAACTTATTATTTCATAATATTATAAATAAATTCTTTAAAATAAATGAACAAGCTCTCTTCAGAGACTGAAGCATGAGCGAGATCTTTCGATTAAATATAGCGCACTTCTCCCAATAAATATTGCAGGCAATTTATCAAGTTTTCTAGGCATACAGCATGACATGAAGGGAGCGTTTCCATTAGAAAGTCATATAAATATAGGAATATTTAGCGCATACCTAGCACATTCATCACTACATGTGGTGATAGTAGTACCTAATAAAAGATAGGCTAGTAGATAGTAGGAATAAATGGCTCCATAAGTCTCTATGTCATGGGGTGATTATAAAAATTAATAGAATTTTTATTAAATGATCAATTCAAATATAACAGTTAAAAAATAATAATTAATAGTTTTTTTATTAAATGATCAATTCAAATGTAACAGTTAAAAAATAAGAATTTTTTGTTGAGAATTTCACAATTAAATTCCATAGTTGAATCAGATAAATACTTTCTACTGACTGATTTCAGTCTATTAATATTATTTGAATTTTGAAATGAATCAATTATTGATAATGTGAAGGTTGAAATGCATGAGATTCATGAGAAGTTTTCAAATGCTGTCAAATTAATGTAATCATTCGAAGCCTATATTACAATATTATAAATTAAAATCTATTTTCTAATATTTGTACTTTTATTACTCTAACGAGTATTTTTATTTGGAGTCAATCTGTAATGTTCTTATGACAATCCATGCCATCCAATCATCACTTGATCTTTGAATTCCTGAAACATAGAGAAGAATATGAGAAATGACAAATTTGAAGTTCCAACTGGTAAGCTACATCATTAATTTATCATCAATAGCAGATTTTAATGTTAATTTTTTAAGATTTTTTGGTGAAAATCACATTCCACATTATTCCCATTCTTGCAAATCCAAAACCAGGAAATATTAAACCCCATTTTATCCCAATTTTTTTCAACCTGATATTTTTTCTGTGAAAAACACTTGTCTGAGCCCTATTTATTTTCTGTGAAAAACACTTGTCTGAGCCCTATTTAGTCCATTATCGGGCCTCAATTGCAAATGTGTATGATGAGGTAGCTGAAAACATGTGTGACCATAATATGGTAATGCTAGGATAATTCACAGCTATTGACATACCGAACTCAATTCAAATATAGGCCTACTGTTCAATTTTGAATGAACCACTCAAATATACACTGACTCATTTCATTGTCAAATTGGCCAGTAGACTATTAAAATCACATAATTTCAAAATATATATTGCTCTTTATGACATGTTATTCTAATTATTTGCTTTTCTATTAATAATTAGTAACTGAATTCACATTCATTTCTTATTCATCATGAGCAATTCTTATTAGCTCCACATTACCCATTGTCTATGAACCCTCCCAAATCATCCCCTTCAGAGTCTTCCTTGGTATCCTACCCCACTCTCCAGGAAGGGAACTGAATGATAGGTGCCTTATCATCTCCCTCATCATCACCTTGAATGATATTCAGTGCTTCTTGAGGGTGCATCCAGGCCTTGAATGGTGATAGAGTTGTTCACAATGAATATTGTCATATAGGTATATGGATTGCTTTCAAAAGTAGTGAATTGTCCTAGCGTTCTGTGCCGGGCACTCTTTTTAATTCAGGCCTTTTCCCAAGTTATAATAGTAAATTTAATACGCAATAGACTAGAGCCATTATTGTAAGTGAGTTAGCGAAATAAATTATTTTCTCTCTCTATTATGAACGGCCATGACTTCGAGTTTCCATGATAGATATTTAAAAATTGTGGCTCCGAGTCGTCGAGGAATGTAGATTATGGAATTATCTCTAAAACTTAGCCTTCCTGTCGCGACATAAAGTGCGATAAGTTGGAAAACAGCAAGCATTGAAATTATAACAAACTACCGATTTTGCAGTTACTATTTGGTCCAAAGGCTCTAGAAGCCACGCGACGATTGGTCAAATTGATTCCCTTCGCCCAATAGGAGACCTGTTTCTAAATACAGTAGTGGGGGGATTCCCCAGTCGAGAGACCAGATTACGTTTCGGAGGACACTTTGCTAGGAGCACTACGAGAGTAAAGATGTAGTCATTATGTTTCGCCCTTTTTGGGCAAGTTTATAAGTTTATATAATTAGTTAATGTAGGAGCTAGTTTTATTTTTATTAAAGTTTAAATTTTCTAGTAGTGCCATGTCCTGAAAGGTTTAATTGTGTTTCTTCTTCATGTACGAATAATTGCTTCTTCAAATAACCGCTAAGGTACGTAAAATAAGGTTAAAATATAATTTAGGGAATTTAATTGATTGAAACTTCCATAAGAGTATTGAATTAATTAAGCCTGTTATTTTTCAAGTTAATGATATTGATTGAGAATAATCCTTTTGATTTTATTAGTGATGGAAGATAATTATAAATTTTTTTCTAAAGAAGTATAGAAAGTTTTCAGTTACGTTACATTTGAGTTATTGTTTCTGGAAATATATTATCGTAGAGTATTGCTGAAAGTCAGGAAGATAGCCTTTAAATTGGAATGAAATTTTTAAGATTATGTTCATATTGAGTTTATGACATTTTATAATTTTATATTTTTTCAGACTCTGTTTTCTTATGTCATTAAGGCTTTCGAATAATTTAGTAAATTTTTATGATAGAAATCTTAATAGACAAAGAAGAAAGTTTTTCTTTTCCATGAAATTAATATTAATAAATGTTGGCTAGCGCACAAGTTTCCAACAATACTAGTCGAGCTACTATATGAAAAATTATATTTGATTTTGCAAACCAAACGAAAAATATCATATAAGTTAGCATCATTTCAATCTGAATTATTCCTTTCCTAAGAGTATTATATCAATTTATATAAAAGTTAACATCATAATTAATGAAGTATTCATTTTTCTAAAAGCATTATATTAATTTATAACGAGTGTTTTCATAAAGTTGCATTGTATATTAATGATACTCTGGCAAGTAAATCCGTTTTAATTCAATTTTGAGAATGAAATCAGAACGTCAAGATAAAATCTAAATACAATAATTGAATAAACTCCTGTTTTAGCTTTTGATGAATTGTAGGAAGAGTTAGAAATTAATGCTGTAATACATTTATTTACAGCGGTTCATGTGTGTCCCCAAACCAACTTCATGTACTACCACCACTTTGGTTCCGCAATTTTATGTAACACCGCTTCAAGACACCCGTTCAGACGACAGGTCTAGGGACGTAAGAGGACGTCGCCGTCAAGCCAAATTCAACCGGTAAAAGTTCACCGCCAAAAACAAGGTACTGTAACCCCGACGATAAAGCAACGTACAGACCAACGAAAGTGCAGTGTAGTGAAACAAAGGTTCATTCGAGAATGTCAATCAAAAGTGGGGATTCAAAATTATTATGAAATGGGTTATATGGGTTACTATCGACGAAACTTGGGTTCAACGGGCTTTTCTTTCTTGAGTAATTTTATGTTGAAATTAACTTGTTATTTGATGACTGATATTGTTTGGTTTTGTGACGTATTGCTATCTAAACGGGGATAGTAATGCGCCCCCCGAATCAGATGAAGAATGTCAACAAAGTAACATGAAATTGTTGTTTCTGTTGTTCGATTTTAGTTGCCAATGTTTATTGAAGCGGTTTGTATTTTTCAATTATTTCAGATTGTAGTGTTATTCTATAGTATAAACCTATTAATCAGGCATGGCAAGATTAATTGAAGTTTTCTTGACTCTAGCCCGTTCACCTGCATGAATTAGGTATAGACTCAGGTATTTTCTAGATGTGTCGCCCTATTTCTAAATTCTAAATTTTATTCAAAATTATCTTCTTTATCATCTTTTAAAAGGTAAAGGCACAGTTACAATATGGTAGCAGTGATAAGATAAATACATATTTTTTGAGGCCAAATACGATTTATGAACTTTCATGAATTACTACGAATAAATAATTTTTTACTATTCATAGTTGAGAAAAATGAGTCTAGAACTATCATTTCTGAAAGTGTGGGTACATGACTTTCAGCAACAAAAAAATCTAGTGGACAATCAAAGCAGAGTTGTAGCACTGTTAGATGATTCCAGCCTCAATAACTAATCACCAGAAGAAGTGCTAGACTAGTTTATCTTACAGAGACTATATAATCATAGTCACTGTAGTTACGGTCACATTTTATAGTCACTGTAGTTCATCTAGTAAGGATTTATTGGGTTTTCCAACTCAATAAAACAACTGGTCAAAAATCTCACTTAAGGATAAATGAGTTCATTCAATTCTTGAAGAATAAGTATTTTTGGTATCAGATATTTGGGACTGAAGTCGAACTGTAAGATGATTAATAAAGTGTAATTGACAATAGAATTGATGTTTTTCAAGTAACGAGGAGTTCCATAATATCAATAATATTATTATTCAACAAAATTTATCAATATTCATTCCTTATCAATTATGTCATTGTTTATCAGGATTCTGGTTAAGGCACGATTTTTCAAATGCACGTCAGGAAATAAGTATTTCAAGATTGTGAACTTCATTTTTCAATAAATATATAGTGGATGGAAAAACCAATTCAATAACAATGAAACATTGTAATTTATCTATATAATAAGAGAGAGTAGGGTTGTGTTTGTTCATGTGTTCGTTTGTTCGCATCAAAACAATCATGTCAACTTGTGGATTGCATCTCCAAATTTTCCACATAGATTCTAAAAACATCAATCTCGTGCACCTGGAATCCCAAATTTTAATTTTCCTTCTAGATTTTCAGAATTAATGTTTAAAATTCATTGATGGTACGTACATTCGATTTCATTAAAAAATCACCAAATCATATGGTCGAAATTGAAAAAGGAACATCTGTTTCTATATTGGTTTCTACCTGAAAAACATAGTTTTGAAACTTCGTTTTCCTGATGCAATGTTTAGGCCTACACGTGGCATGGATTATTAATTTTTCAGCTAGAACAATTTTTGAGACAAAGTGCTGAATAAACGTATACAGTTTCATCAATGCTGTATCGGCAATATGAAAACGCATGCAGTTAATATGTCTTTGAATGAAGGTGTTGTTATTTACATAAAGAAATTATATTCTTCCATTTTTATTTAATTAAAATTTCAAAATTATTCGAGCACTGATAGAATGACTGACTCACTGTGAAGTCAGTCGAAAATTTTAATATTGGAATGAGGGTTATTTTGGCAAGCTGAGCAAAAAATAAGGTCATATGCACCTTTTCGTTATATCTTCAAATGAAAAATGTGTTTTGTGGGTTGTCAAAACTCCCTCTGAAAGGAAAACTATTCAACTTATTCTATCTTTTAGTAAAATAACAATGATCATCCATCCATGTATCATCTTCTATACTATAATAAAGGAAAGAACTGGATTATAAACGTAGCCTATACAGATGTAAAGTATAGGGAAATTATATTTGACGCATTATCACGTCAGAACTACTGGACTGATCAACTTGAAATTTTGCATATAGATTCTTGCTTAACCGAGGGTGGTTATAGACCAATTTTAAATTTTTCAAGATTTGATTATATCAAGTTTTCAGTTTGTCAAGTTTTCAATTATTTGTCATGCTTCCAGTTTGTATGGAAGCAGCAGAAGATTTCTCTTAAAAGGGAAATTAGAAGATAGGTATGATTAGGGATCCTTTTCGATTGATAAAAACAGGTTTTCCGTCACACCCAAATTTTTTCCGCCATTTTGAATCCAACTTCTTTTTTTAATTGAAAATTAATTGCGAAAATTACTTGCGAAGCACTGGTTACCTGCTAGTATTAGATAATACATTATTATTGTCATCATCATTTTGCAGACTCTCAAGTGGGCAATTTGAACATTTCATATTCAAATTAAATATATAATTCAATTCAATATCAATATCTGTCTATTGATGACATAATCAGTCAAAAATTCTGCATTGAATGACATATATTTCGAATCATCAATTCCATAAACAACTATGAAAAAAGCAGCACAGTTATCATTTTTGATAGCAATGGTAGTTTGTCAATCAGTAACAAATATTCTTGGAAGTCACTTCATCTGATACTCTTCTATATTCTTGTATTCTATTCAGATTATATTGTGACATTTGAGAATTATAATTTTCTGAGAAAAAGTTCAATTAATAGAATTCCAGAGAAATGTCTATTTGAATTTTGTATTTTATTAACATATGAGTCAACTTGCTTTATTCAATATAATCTATTTTAGAAATCCAAAAAATGTTATCTCTATTCTCTTGATGCACCCTACAAATAAAGTGCTCAGCATTATAAAATCAAATTTTCAAATGAATAAACACTACTCTAGAATCTCAATTATTCAACAAAGATTTTCCTGAAAATATAATAAGACACCAAGATGGAACAATATTTCATGCTAAAAGTTCAACCATGACCGTGAAAATTTGAAAAAAGATTTATACTTTTCGTTTGTTAGTTGAAAACAATCACATGGAGGAGGGGCCAATGTTCAAAAACGCTAAAAACTTTCTTCTCTCTCATGTTGATATTTTCTCAAGAAGTACTTACTTGCTAACCCAGGATTTCCCCATGATAGCATGTAGGCCTATAGAAATTCGGAAATATAATTTGTGAAACACCATATTGAATGTAGCCTACGCCTACCTTGGAAAAAGTAACTTACAGGATAAGCAATCAATAGGCCAACATTGAGATTTGTATTTCTGGTGTTCTACAACTCTTCAACTGAGAACTGACCAAATCGAAAAAACCAATTCCTTCAAATAGTTCTCAATTTGAAAATGTTAACTCATTATTTGCCATCATAACACCAGGTTGATTTGACTCTTCGTTCAGTTGCTGAATGTGAAGTAATAAAATTATATTTAATTTTCGTAATACAATAATTTGTATCCTAATTGAGGTTGAATCTCCAATAAGTGGACCTACTAAGTACATACCTATTTGACACTCTTCTTCGAACAACCTGAAGTTGAACATCTCCTGACCTGATTTTCTTGAACACAGATATTGCTTCTGCATGAGATAAGCCAGTCAGACTGTCACCATTCACAGATAGAATCTCATCACCTGGAAAAAACAATTATTTAATCAAACTTATAATAAAACAAACACATTAACACAAAATTTAACATACATTAAATGCATTTCAATTTTTGAATGTGAGTAGCATGTGTGTAATGGAAATGTAGCATGGCGTTGTCTCAGGGTTGGGTGTTCTGCAACCGTAAGGATTGACTGTAAAATGACAAAGATTATCGAATCTACTGGAGCACACAATCATATGGGTTTCAATGCTGATATACCTCCTGCAAGTTTGGAGAACATTTTAGCAATTGTAATACGCCTACATCACAAGTTAATTTGCCTGCTTCCCAGTACACCCCAGAAAAATCGACGAGTTGTGAACATGGTGCACTATGTACGCCGAAAATGCATGATATGGGTGTCAACACAACAAATTTCAGAACAATTAATGTGGACGAATCGTAAAGTATAAGGGAAATGGAACTTCTGCAGCAGAGGGATGATCTTATAACTTTCTCGAGTGAGTTGAAAAATGGAGTTGGAAGGATGAAAGCTGAAATTCACACACAGAATACTGATCTGAATGAAATGATTAGGACGCTCAGAGGAGAATATACATTTGTCTGAAAAAGTTTTGTCGATGTCTGTTTCTACTGAAGCACTAGAGGCAGACAACTTAGCATTAAGGAATGAAAAGATTATGGTTGGAGAGGAGAAAGTTGGATAAGTGGAGAACTCTTTATGATGCAAAGTATGCAAAGTCAGAATAGTGTGCTCAGAATGAATCAATAACAACTAGAGATAGTTTTCGTAAGAACGCTTTGGTATATGAGGCTAATAGCAAGATCAATGTTAGAAATATTGCACAGAAAAAACAGCCAGTTAAAGAAGTGTCAACGGTTCAATCTCCCTATAAAATCAAGTTGCATCATTATGCTGACAGTCAAGGGGAGAAATGATAGAAACGAGTTTATGAAGAAATGTAAGTACGATATCACTTCTTTCGTCAAATCAGGTGCCGAGTTTACCGACGTACTGCCAGAAAAAATTGCAGAATTTGATCGAAACGACTTTTTGGTGATCCAAGCTGGTTCTAATGATGTTAGTGAAAATGAAGCGAAGAACATTCTTGTGGCTCTACGAAGGAATCTGGCGGCTCTCTACAGAACCAATGTTATTATATTTTCGATTCCATGCCGTTATGACTTGATGAAGTGGTCCTGTGTGAACGAGTTGATAACAGAAACTAATAGAGCAATGAGGAAGATTCATGTCAACTTTTCTAAAATTTATTGTAATTTCATAGACATAAGCAGCATAGGTGAAAGATTTCATACATCGCATGGCATGCACCTGAATGGATATGGTAAAAAGTATCTATGTGATAAAATTATTCAGTGTGTGACAACCCATATTACAAGCTCTGATGTATCTCCGCCAATTCCGCTTCATGGTTCTTTTTTAGTATAGATGACCGCAATGGATGGAACTGCCCGAACAGAATTGATTTGAACAATGGAATTTTTGGTGAAAGTAGCACTCATAAGAAAGTATGTTTTCTGAATCTACAGGGTATATCTGGAAAATTGAACATTCTTACGCAAATGGCAGACCAGCAAGATTTCAGCGTTATGTGTTTTAGTGAGCACTGGCAGCGGAGTGATGAGCTAAAGTATGAGATAATTGATGGCTACGTTCTAGCATCTAGCTATTGCAGGAAAATTCATATAAGAGGAGGCGTGGCTGTTTACCTGAAACAAGACCTAGCATATGAGAAGATTGAATTGGATTGGTTATGTGAGGAGCGGATTTTTGAAGCAGCCTTAACTGCGGCCTTAGAGAATTGAGAGTGATTGTATTGAGCTTGTACAGATCACCGTCGGGGGACCCGGTCATTTCTTTAGGAAAGTTAGAACAGCTCCTATTCTATCTTTTAAAACTAAAAAGGGATATATTTATTGGTGGAGACTTTAATGCGCATTTTGATGTGACAACTGATCAATCCTGTGTGAGAAATTTTAAAAACCTGTTGACAGAATTCAATATGCACTACATTAGCAGCTTGCCAACACGTGATAGTGCATGTTTAGATAATGTCATCACAACAATGGATCAACAGGACTATGATTTATGGAAATACTTGATTTTGATTTTCTGATCATTCTGGAATTACTGTTACATTTGATACAAAGTTTAGAAGAAGAAACTTGACTTAGTTCCTTTGGCTCCTTGATGAGCATAGGGCATCCAAAAATGCTCTCCACTCATCTCTATTGGCTGCGAGCCTCTCGACCTCTGCTCAAGTCTTTCCCTGTTGCCTGTACTCTGCCTACTCGACCGTTCTTCTCCATGTCATCCGTGGGCATCCTTGTCTGCGTGATCCCTGGGGGTTCCAGCTCAACGCAGCCATCTCAATCGCACCATCTTCTTTTCTCAATGTGTGCCCAATCCATCTCCATTTTCTCCTTTCCAGTTCCTCTTGGATTGGACATTGATTTGCTAACTGCCAGAGATTCTCATTGGTGATTACCTCTGGACAGTAGATGCACATGATGCGGCGTAAACATCGATTTATGAAGGTCTGCAGCTGCCCTACAATTTGCCCAGTGATCTTCCATGTTTCACATCCGTATAAAAGCACTGATTTCACGTTGGTATTGAAAATCCGAATTCTTGTTGCCCTAGATATGTTTCTGTTTTTCCATAACTTGTTCAATTGGATGAAGGCACCATTCGCTTTTCTAATTCGGCCTCCAACATCTTCCTCAGTGCCCCCAGTCTTGGTCACTGCACTCCCCAAATACACAAAGGAGTCTACAGTCTGGATGCGAGTACCACCCTCTTCAAACTGCCTATCTGTTGCTGCATTCGATCTCATTTCCTTTGTCTTTTTCTTATTAATACAGAGGCCTGTTTCTGCAGCTTCATTTTCTAGCCTAAGCAGTTTCTCTTCCATGTCTCTGGAACGCTGGGCTAATAGGCAAATATCGTCAGCAAAGTGCAGGTCTTCCAGCCTCTCTCTTAATCCCCACTACAAGCCTCTCCTTCTCCCTGCCTGTACATTCCTCATGACTCGATCCAATACCAGCAGAAACAATGTTGGTGACAGCACGCAACCTTGACGAACACCTGATTTAATTAGGAATGGCTGGGTAATCTTCCCTTCATGCAGTACCTGGCATTCATAGCCCTCATACATTTTCTCCAGTATTCTAATTATTTTAACTGGGATTCCATACTCTCTTAAAGTTTTCCACAGCACACACCTATTGACTGAATCAAATGCCTTTTCAAAGTCAATAAAGGCCAAGTATAGTGTGACACGCCACTCATTACTTTGCTCCAAGATGATTCTCAAGGTATTTATCAACACAGCTGCGGTGTTTTTGGAATCCTGCTTGCTCTTTCCGCAGTTTCATTTCTATGGACTCTTGACAGGACTTTTCCAGGCACTGATAAAAATGTGATTTGTCTCCAGTTGCCACAGTTGGAGGTGTCACCTTTCTTTGGAATCTTCACTATCAGTCCTTTTTTCCAATCCTGTGGGACACTTTCTTCTGTCCATATCCTGTGAAAGAGCGGCTGGAGTATATCTGCTGTCAGGTCTACAGGCGAGTTTCACTTGCATTTATATAGAAGGCCCTTCTTTGCTTTTCTGTCTTCTATTAGATTCCAAGTGAGCTCAGGAATCCATTCTTTTTTCGGAGAGGAGAGGAGCCAGTTTTTAAAAGTTTAAAAAGAGATTTGTCTATGGAGCAAATTAGAGTGTTGGGACGGCGATTAATGTTGGTGAATTGGATGCAGATGCTGGAAAAGGAAGAAGATACTCAATTGACATTCAATGAATTTTTTGAAGCCTTCTACAGAATATTTGATGGAATATGTCCCAAGAGGCCTTTGAGATTAAACGCTAAGAAGAGAAATGTAGCTAAGTCAGGCTGGTATACACCGAAACTGGCAGAATTGAAAAATAAAATGATGACTTTCCACTCCATTTTTCTTATAAGACAGAGCAATGATGCGCAACTGACTTATAAAAGGAGTAAACAAATTAATAAACAGGAAATAAATAGAGCGAAGCTCTGTTTTAATTCCAACTGTATCGAAGAGTCGGATAACAGATCAAAAGCTGCATGGACTCTGGTGAACAAAGTGAGGAGTGGAGGATCAAAACGCACAAATATTGAGATCTTTCTCCAGATCTTTTCAGCACGTATTATGCATCATCCATCCAGGAGGCGAGAGATGGCATCAAGCAGCCGCAGGTTACTGCAAGAGATTTCATGAAGCGTCTACCATCCACACATGAAGAATTCAAATGGACACAAGTGTCATGTGCTGATGTTTATAAGATTGTCATGGATATAAAAAAACTCAAGAAGCAGGGACATTTTCGATTTATCCAACCACGTTTTGAAATGTGTAATCCAGTCTATTATTGTTCCGTTGACCCACTGTAGAAATTTGTGTCTAAAACAAGGAGTTTTTCTAACAAAAAAAAAATTTTGAGACTTGTACCTTTGTTTAAAAAAAAAATGGAGACAGACTTACACCAAAAAATTATAAGTCTATCTCCATAGTTCCAATTTTCGGAAAAATCTTAGAGCAGGTTGTAAAGCTTCAGTTATGTACCTACTTCGATAGTTACAATCTTATAAGTGACTCCCAATTTGGTTATAGAGTGAGTAAAAGCAAAACAGGGGAAGTTCTTACAATTATCGATCAAATAATTGAAGCTTTCGAGAATAAATACCTTGCTCAGATGACTGCCTATGACTTGAGCAAGGCCTTCGATTGTCTCGATCACTCAATACTCCTTCACAAGTTGAGTCACTTTGGAGTGCGTGATTTGTACCTTGCTTTTCTTAGGTCATATCTGGAGAATAGATCTCAAATAGTTGATATCAATGGAAAACTATCTGCCATTTCTTATCTTAAATTTGGAGTAGGTACCACAAGGTTCTGTTCTGAGACCACTGTTGTTCCTTGTAATGATAAATGATCTACCCAAGTGTTTAACATCTTCTAAAACCATAATGTATGCTAATGATACTTCTTATCTTACTATTGACAGAGATTTTAAAAATCTCAACAGAGTTGCTAATCAAACAATAGACAAGGCTAATTCATGGTTCAAAGCAAATGGTTCCCTCATCAATGAATCCAAGATGCAAAATGCAATATTCACATTGAATAATAGACATGAATTGTCAAACAATTTTTTTTTTAAATCAAATTATTAGGAGTACAAATAGATTGCCATCAGACTTGGAGTGATCATATTGATTTACTGTGCAGCAAGTTATCAAAATCTATATATTTGTTGAAGACTCTAAAATATCATGTTCCACTCAACTATGTTTTAAATGTGTATTATGCTTTGTTTCATTCCCACTTGTGTTACAATGTTATTCTGTGGGGAAATTGTTCACGGGTGTCTGAAGTTTTGGTTCTGCAAAAAAAAAGCTATAAGAATAATAACTAACTCAAATGTGAGTCACTGCAAACCGCTATTTGTCAAAACTAGTGTCATGACTGTCATTTGTTTGTAAATATACGTTACTTTTGTATATGAAATTGAAGGAAAGAAACCTTGATTGTAATATTAATGTGCACAATCATAATACGAGGAGCTATAGAAATGTACATATTCCTCAAGTAAGACTATCAAGGATTTTAAGAAACCATTTTAATGTGGGAATAAGACTTTTCAATAATTTGCCATCATATGTTAGAGATCTTCCTTATCCTAGTTTTAAAAGGGCAATAAACAAATTCCCAAGTGACAACCCATTTTATAGTTTGAATTTCATGGAAACTCCTTCAATTAATGTTTAAATACTGTATATTATACTAATATGTGTATAAGATTATTTATGAGTTACCTATATGGTATAAATTTGTATTGAGTGGGTCTCCACCCAAATTATTAATGTAATGTTTCTTTTAAATACTCTAATGCAATTTTGTAACTGTTCTTTGACAAAATAAAATTATTATTATTATTATTATTATTATTATTATTATTATTATTATTATTATTATTAATTCAATTTTCACTTTTCTCATGATTCACTGAATTATCACACGGTTGCTATTAGCAGAAGTTCTCGTCCAAATTTTCTAATAATTCAATTATTTACAATTTAGTAAATTATACTGTAAAACATTTTCATTATAAATATCAAATAGAAAAATAAAGGATTAACGTTTCACTGAAAAATAGAATTGGAATATAAAATTAGAATCTGTATGGAAAATCCATATAACACAAAACATTAAATCGAACTAATTGAGTTAGGATTAGAACTCATTGATTCAGCTAAACAATTAACTTAAATTGCTCATTTTGGTATCAGTTCAATTTTTCATTATATTTTATTGAGCCACTCGCTTAATACTGTTTACTTCAAATACCCCATTTTCCGAATGTCGGGAATATTATTTTTTTCCATTGAGATGCTCACCTTCCACTAGAGTACCCTCCTCTGCTGCTTGGCCAGAAGCAAAAATTGTTTTGACAAAAATTCCCATCTGGCCGCGCGGTGAGTCCGTGCCTCCAACAATGCTGAAGCCCAGTGACTTGTGACCGATGCCTTTTTGGAAAACAACCGTTTGTGTTGTTGAGATCAGACTGATATTATCTTCCATGTCCTCCCTGAAAATTTCATAATAATATTTTTAGTTAATAGATTCTTCAGAAATTGGACATTTGAAGTGGAAAACATTTAGAATTGCAAGAGTGATTTGAAGTTTGAATTGACCACTACTCGTTTAATTTAAACAATCCATCAATGAGCAACTTATTCTATTAATAACGTGAGTAGTTTTCACATTGGGAAACGACGAAATTGCATTGAAAATTTAGTGCTTATTATTAGTGTTGCGTAAGCCTGAGTTTGTAAAATTATTTATCCTCATCATTTAATTTTTTCTAGTTGATAAGTCTTTTGTTATTTCATTTTATTTTTCTACAATCCTGACCTCCAAAAGATTTTTATTAAAACATGAGAGAGCACCAGAAGACGCACGAGATTCCATTGAAAATGGCTTGTTATAGATAGTTGAGTACAAGTACATACCTAAGAATAAAAAAGTACATGGAGTACTTGTCTCAACTTTCATCTATTTTCTTTTTGTATATCACTAATCGATTTTATTGATTGAATTATGAATTGAGTCCAATACCGTAGTATCACTCTATCTATTTGTTAATTTATAGTTTTTCTTTAATTCACTGCCTAAAACTATATGTAGTTCTCTACGTTGATCTTTTATCAATAGTGTTATATTGTATATGATTAGTTCTTCAAGTATATAATATTTGTTCTGTGCTTCTAGAAGTGAGAAAATATAATTCATCTTTGGAATATGTGGTTCTAACTATTAAAATAATTTGGGAGATAAATAATTCAAGGATAGGTTATTTTATCCAAATCATACATGATAATGATAGATTATGATTCGTACAATATTTCATAGAAATATTGAACCATCTGAGATTCTGACAGTTCATAAGTCAGTTTGCTATCGCTATCGCAATGGAAAAAGACATTTCAATTTTTATAAATCAACAAAAAATGAGCTTGCACTCATTTACCGGATTATTGTAAATATACTGAATTGATATTATTCGATGAAACTATTTATTAGTAAACTCTTGAGCTACGTTTACACTAAAGTCATTAACAAAATTTTAATAACTTAATCCATATCAATTCTATTAGATTGAACATAACTTATTATACACATGATGAACATATGTGTTTGTCAAGTTCCGTTCAATCTAATAGAATATATAAGGATATATTGGTGTAAACGCAGCTTTATTGAAAACTAGCCGTCAGGATTGCTTCGCTCGCCATATCCGTCTACCCAGGGGGCTCCGCCCCCTGACCCCCGACTGGATCGTCCAAAAATGAAATCAGCGGGCTCGCTTCGCTTGCCTGAATTTGAGCATGGTTCATTCCATCAGAATATCGAAGTACTTCCTCGCTCGATACAAAGCGCAAAAACGCTGGAAAAAAGCAGATTTTGGGCCTATCTTTGGCGTTATTTCAAATTCCTTCTAACACAACATTATTACACCCTGTACTAAATTTGAACATTATCTGTGTTATTTGTTCTCGATAAAGCTGGAAAAAACGCAGATTTTGGGCGTACTAAATTTGAAAATTTTCTGTTCATTTGTTCTCGATAAAGCTGAAAAAACGCTAAAAAACGCTGGAAAAACGCAGATTTTGGGCGTACCTTAAGAAATTTTTCCAAATTCGTTCTTAGTGCGCCTCTAAAGGGCCAACTGAACATACCTACCAAATTTGAACGTTTTTGGTCCAGTAGATTTTTAGTTCTGTGAGTGAGTGAGTGAGTCAGTCAGTCAGTGAGTGCCATTTCGCTTATATATATATATATATATATATATATATATATATATATATATTTAATTTCTGATTTATTAAACATAATTCTGTATTTCACAATTTGATTGTCTCTAAGAAATGATTGATATGAATCTATTTCACTCCAGCTCCAACCCTCACGAGTTGAGTTGACAAATATAACTTTTTACTGCATTTATTTTTTTAAATAATATAATTTCCAATTACCTTTCAGTTTTGGTAGTTGACTTGTTCATGGAAGCTGCTAGCACTCTATTTATCACAGCCACAGCGTTTCGCCTATCAGAGGTGAAGTCTTGTCTACTAACTATACTATCACTGCCACTTGGTGGCAAAAACACATCGTCCAAATCATCCTTTAGCGATACCCTGTCACTCTCCACCTGATCGAAATCCACTTGACATGGGTTTGCGGTATATACATCAGAACAGGGGAACGACAGTCTTCTAGGATCTGCACCCATTGTGTGATCACTGGTGTGTCCATTCATGAGTTTACTATGTTCACTACCTATAAACTGATTAGTATGGTCACTAGTGTGTTCATTAACTAATCTACTTTGTTCACTAGTCATGAAATGCTTCGTATGATCACTTGTGTGTTCATTCAAAAATTTATTGTGATCACTACTGATATAGTGATTGGTGAGATCACTGGTGTTTTCGTAGATGGGTTTTTGTAAGTGATAATCCTGTGCGATGTCTCTAGCGATAAGGAGATCCACTTGGAATCCGGGTTCTGAGTCACTTCTGGGAAGATGGTTCCTCAGTATGTGTTGGACTGCTTCCAGCGTGCTCAGACCTCTCAGAAGTCGGCCGTTCACATTCACGATTTCGTCACCGATCTGGATTCGAGTGTCACTGTTAAAATAATAATTTATTCATTTTCATATTCAAAAGAATGAATTTCACAGATATGTTTGTGTAAAATAATATCTAATCTCAAAGATGAACAGGATAGACTTCCTAGAATTCTAAGAAGATCCAGATTTTATCATAAATCTTTATTTTTATTCTTCTCATTTCTTCATAATACAATAATTATGGAATATGTACCTACATGGAATATTATATTGTAGACATATATGTATATTATCGAATCTCTATTTTTCATTGAGAACGGTACGATATAGTTCATATGACTGTTTTAATCCATGATTATAATATAGCCTAGTTCATATTATTTATCCATTAAAAAGCAATAATAGTGTCTATTCAAGTGTATGTTTGATGGATAATGTTGGCAGTTTCTATATTCATGTATATATTAGAAACAAATACTTACAAAGATTTGAGACTTATCAGTGATATACCGTAATATAATTGTAATGTAATGATCGCATTCAATTCAACTCGTTTGTATGAAATGTATGCTTGAAACAAATAAAGTTATCTATTTATTCTATATCAGAAGCCATAGAGTGTGTAGCCTACTAACTGTAAATTTACTATTCATCTTATCAAGTTAATTATTTTATACTTAAATGCAGAAGAGCTGATCGCTTTCCTTGATTATTGTTCCTCAATAATGAATGAACGTGCATTGTATGGTATATTTTATCAACTTTACAGAAATTCTGATGCAATGAGATGTGACTGAATATTAAATTCAATGTGACAAACACTGCTGATGATGTAAAGGTGTAAATCGTTAGTGACAACATGAGCCGCGCAGCTTGAGCTGCGTGGTTAGAGCCACAGCGGCTGGAGCACATAACCTATAAATTCATCAGTTTCGATATCTTATTGGATATGAATCGTAAAAGCAATATAATAGCCAACACTTCTAGTTCATCTGCCTCCATAACGTTCTTACAACATAAAAATTTAAGAATCATTGAATCAAATGAATTTATAGGTTATAGCCTATACGTCGCGGCTATTAAAGCGCTTCTCGAGCTGCGTGATGCAACGATTAGTCGCTAAGGAATATTGCACCTTCAGCAGCTCTGAAACTAGAAGATAGTATAAAACGTTTCTGTTGTTCAAAAGTTAAAAGCTGATTGGAATAAATTTTAATTTTCATATTTGAAAGCGTAGGCTATTGAAGTTCTACTAGTGATTTACCGGTGAGCAATGCCGTTGGGCTCGAGCCTGACGACCAGGTAGCGCGTTTCCAGGGAGGTGCGCTTGCCACGCGGCTGATGCACCTGCATGGTCAGGTAGATGCCGAGGTCCTCGTCTGCCCTCACTTTCAGCAGCCGCACCAGGCGGTACTTGCGCCCTGGCTCGTCCCAGGCGGCTGGGTCCAGCGCCACTAGGGGTATGTTAGGTCGCAGTAGTGAGGTAGTGGTGTAGCGATGGCCGGCGTTCTTCATCAACATGTTACGGGTGAAAGTGTTGGGAGGGACGGGTAGGGAGGGCAGGAGTCGTCCCGAGTAGCACTTCCTTTCCCAACGCAGGTCGGTGGCCTCGGCAGGAGGGGGAGGGGGAGCTCGACACGTGGGGGCCCACGTGGACGTATCAACTGCAGCGTCCGGGTCACTGTCGAAACTCTCGTTAGCCAGAATCCCACTGTCATCATCCTGTTCCAACCTATTCCTCACTTCCTCACCACCTCGCCCCAACTCCCTATCACTGTCGTACCCCGATTCATTGGAGCTCACATAGTTATTAGTTGGCTTGAACCCTCCCCGCATGGAGCCACTGATCTCGATGCTGGACCGCCGGCGCCTCGCTAGACTGCCGTAGTCGGATTGTGTGGAGGTGGCGGTGCGGTCTTGCAGTTTGCAGGGGAAGCACTCCTCGGAGTTGGCTCGCTGCTGGCTGCGCGGGTCGGTGCTTGTCGTGTCGTAAGTGAACTCTGAGAAACTGTCGCGGTGCATCCGACTGCGAGCGTTCAGCACACTGCCGCCGTTCTCTTCGGGCAGCACTGACAGTTTGGACCTGCAATCAAATTTAAAAGGATTAATTTCCATCAACATTGAACAAAATAAGGAGTCATTTCCAAGTGTTTTATAATTCATACATCACCAATGAATGAATAAAGATTTTCTTAAAATGTACGAATTCAGGGCTACTTTCTTGTATTCATAAAATATAATTATAGTACCCTTTGAATTGATAAAATAATAAAATAAGAATACAAATTATAACTACTAGTCTCGGTGATCATACCATTGTCAGGTTATAAAATAAATTTCAAATAATAATAGTATTGTATTGTTCATGAAATAAAATATTAAACTAGTAGCCTAGTTATAATTTGTATTCTTATTCTTTTATTTTATTTTATTATTTTCAAAGGGTACTATAATTCTATTTTATGAATAAAGATTTGTTAATTCATATAATTTGATCATATTTATATATCATGATTGTGACATCAATATAACAACATTAAATGAGCCATATCAAGTTCATGTGGCTTGAAATAACAAACCGAAATACATTAATTGTTCGAAATATTTGAAATGTATTATTCAAAAAATACAGATCGAATTGTGGGATGAGTTGTTACTGGTATGATTTGATGTAAGGACAATCGATAAGTAGGCAACATCTATTGTACAATAGCTAGTGGACTGTAACCCACAAAATAAATGTATAAGATATTTTTAATGAAAAGAGAGGTGGATAGACCCACTATTAATTAAGTGCCCATACCTTTTTCATTGTTCATTAATCTATATGGTACCCCATTAGTAATTATTGAATGTAGATATGTCGAATGAGATAAGAGGACATAGGATGATGTGGATGATGTCATGAATTAATTAATGAGTCAGTAAACACATTTTCTAATGTGTGTATACTATTGAATGGATTTTGTGATTTGAATAATATGAGAGAATAATATATTAAATTACTCAGAGAATTAGCTGGATTAATCACATTTATTTACAGTGAGCGTTTCTTCATCCATAAATAGATGTTTACACATCATGAGATTTGAAGGAAATGCACAATTATTATCTTGAACGAGATGATTGATTCGATCACTAAGAAATAATTCCAATTTCAATAGGGTTTGTAGTACAAATCATTTGTACAAATGAGTAAAGAATACAATCGAGATATTGAAGATAAATAATGTGAATAAGTTCAATGTTCTGATACGGCACCTATCGATTATCACATTGATTTTCCAAAACAATTTGGAGCGGTTTCATCGGATAATACAGTTAATTGAAGTTAAACTAATATATTCATATATTAAACTTAATATATATATCATATGCGATTCCATCGTTTACAGTTAGATGATCGTTTCAATAAAAAGAAGACCAAAATAATGAATTATTCTATTAATAATAATAAAAATATTATGATATTAATTATAATAAATAACAAATCATTAGAAAATGCTTCTGATGGGGTAAAAGAAGGATTAAAATGGAAGCCAGTTGATGTTTGGCTGTATAAAGATAGGTACTGAAATGTTTCAAGTTGAGAATTCAGTGTTTCATTAATTACTGTAAGACAAAATTGGCTTTATATTTTTTACATAAACAATATGATACTAATAGCATATTGGTGATAGAGTAATACTATAGTTTCTTATACACCTTTGAGTGAGTTCTCAAGTGGGCTAATATAATCTTGGATCATTGCTAATTTTAAAATGTGTAATTTTAGAAATTATATTTAACTTGGTTTGATGAATCCAAGGACTTATTGAGCAACATCTATGTTACATCTATGTGAAGATGATTATGGAATATGAGTGGCTTTTTGTTATTACTATATGAATAGTAATATGTTCATAATATGAACCTCATACCTATACCTAATACCGAACCTCATAATATGTTCGGTAATAAGTTTAACTGAAGCTAACAATAAAATGCCAAGTTTTAATACATCAATTAAATTATCCAGGTAATCATTTGTAATCTGTCCTAGAGCTTGATACAACACTCTTGCTATTATTACATAAGACTATTCGAACGCTCACATTCCTTTATATTCAATCAATTTTTTTCAAAGTTTTTTTTTAATATACACTTTTGTACATACTGTATAAAAGAAGATTGAACATTCTGTACAGTGTTTTCTACAAAACTTTTTTCATAGCAATATCATCTCACTTTTTCATAGCAATATTAGTGATATGCTTCGTTTTTAAATTCAACCATTGAACATTTTTTTCATAAAAGAGATATAGCCTAATAAGAAATGGGGGGTTTTTCAGTTTGAAATTATAAATGTTCTCGTTCTATTCGACAGTTACAATAAACAAACAACAGTGAACAGTGGTTTTTCATGGTTTCCTGATTCTGCAAGATATGAGAAAGAATAATTTCTCTTGACATTTCCTTGATAAGGAAGTTGATCAGGTTTGTCTTCTTGGTTGAGGAATTCCGAAAGTTTATTTTGGTTCCAAAAGTCAACTCCAAAAGCTTCTACCTCCTACAGTCACATCTTAACTTTTTGTTTTGTTCATGAAATTAAATATTCGAATTTGGTTTTCTTCAAGGTATTAGAAAATATTAGGCTTAATTCAGAGCATATTGGTTTTTGAAATGTTCCATCCCAAGAAGGCATTTAGAATTGGAAGAAAGATTGAATTGTATCAGTAAAATTCATAATTTAATTAATAATTAGAGTTCTTAATAAATTTATAGTTGACGCAGGTTTAGCTCTCTTATAGAAATGTTCCTTTAAAATAATTTTAGTAAAGATAATAAGGTAACCCTAGTAATGAATACATCCTAGCCAAAAGATTGGTTGAATTTGGGTCACAATTTTATAAACACTTTTAATTCAACAACAATCCATTAAAATAATGCTAGACTCAATAGATATTGATCAAGGAGAGATTGAGCCTTCAACCTTACACATACATCGATTTTTGGACATACGATTTTTTTGTCGTCCTTATAAATTATATTTGGCTGATTGAACATAACTTAAACATATAAGACAAAAAATCTTAAAAGTCGATGTGTTTGAAACTGGACTCACACTTCCATAAATGGGTTTTCATTCCAAATAAGACGTGGATGAGCATCAAACTTGTTCACTATTACTTTGATTCAAGATTGCTTGTATTTAAATTGATAACACGTATGTTGTAAGCGAAGAATTTCTTCTTTCACCAGTAACTGAAATCTTCTGTAAAAATGGAAAAAATTCTATTCTTCTCACTCGTCAAATATGTATGAATTGTAGATATTTACTCTTATTTCCATTAGCATCAAGAATTTATGAATGCTGTTAATTTATCAAAACAGCAATTTTTAGTGTAATTGTATATTTCTCTTATTCATTCATTCAGTCACAGTCTCAATTAGATTAGCGATCTCTCATAACGTTGTATTTAATTTAAATAGCACGAAATCCTAAGTTACAAGAGATTGTATTATGCATGTAATTTGAAAACCCTGCCAAATTGGAACATTAGCCTGATATTTGTTTATTCATTTTGATGAATTTTGTATAATTTAATTAGTAAATGAATATGATAAATTACAGGAAAGCACTAGTAGGTAGCCTAATCTTCATATTTTATTCCATAAACGACTAGTTTTGGCGATAATACCGGTATAAGATTACAATCATTGGACGATTCCTAATGAATTTCAAGTAGAAATGTGAATCAATTTCCAATAACTCACATTATTTCAACTTCCAAAGTAATTATAATTTCACTCTCAAATCATTAAAAAGTTTACTTCACTTCAAATCACTTTACTCCAATAATTCCTGATGAATCATGAATCATTTCAGATCATTGGATTCTAAATTAAATTTTGATTTTGAACGATACTTATGTAGGCTACTTAAAAGTGATTTAATTTATCCTATTTTGACTTTGCAATAAGTTTCAAGAACTTTTAAATCATTTCCTTGCTACTTGGGCCATTATCAAGTGTCCTTTCAAAATCAATTTTGACACTTTATAATGGCATTATCGCCGAAACTAGTCGTGTTTGATAAAAAATATAATAAGGGTAGATGTGATTTTCTGTAATTGAACATTCAAGTAGCCCTACTAAAATACTTATTTGAAAGAAATTAACATGAATATGGATAAACCAACACACCCACCCTAACTGAAAGGGCACTTGATAATGGTATTATCGCCGGAAATATAGTCCATATGAAATTACTTTTGACTTGGAGGGACATGTGCAGCAGAGAAAGATAGTAGGGATACAGCGGCGGCGATGTTGCCGTTCTAAACCGGCCAGCGGTCTCTAATTACTAGTGAGTGTTCAAGTGCTTATGATACACTCACGAAGTTTCCTCTCTGAAAGCTCTGAGTCTACTGAGTCTCTCCAATCGACAAATTGGCAACTGCGCTTCTACCTATGGTTCTTCTATTCATCACAGTAATTGAATGATCTCCCTTCATTTCTTTGCTCCGCATATTCCTCCAAGTCAAAGTATGGTCTATAGTCGTGTTCGATATAGAATAATATATCGAGGGTAGTAAAGATTGCCTTTAATTATACACTTCAGTATCTCTATCAAAATACTCCATAAGGAAAAATTAATATGAATATGGATGGAGCAACACAACCAACCTAAGAAAAGCATAGGGGAAGTTGGCCCGTCTCGTGCCGGTTGGAGGCAGCGACGAAAGCCTCGAAATATTGTCGCAGCTCATCGTCTTGACGGGAATGTAGGCAGGATCGGAGGCAGCTGGCGACTGCAGCTTGGGACTGGTCACTCGGTCCAGGCAGTCTGCCGGGTCATCGCCTCTCACGTACGAAGTCGCCAGTTGCGACGTGGACACGCTGCGGAACAGAACCGGAGTCCCGTCCTGATTGGTCGGTTGTGTTTTTTCGGCGTCCTTCTGTCGTGTGGCCAGCATTCCCGTGGATCCCATGCGGACGAAGAAGCCGCGAATCGACGAGCGATGCGACGGTGACGGGGATGGTGCTGGTGAACCTTTCTCAGGCGTCGATTCACTGGCGCTGCGTCCCAGACGCCAGATCGACTTTTTGCGGATGCTGTCGCGTGACGTCACACTTGACACGCTGTTCAGCGATTCTTTCGAGTCGCTGCGACGTAGCATCTCTAGTTTGCGGCCCATCTTCTTGCCCCAAGTCGATAAGCCTGCAGCAGAAAATATTGATACTATTATTACAGGGCTGACAAATAATTTTTGAATAGTAGCGCACATCGAATTTCCATCTAGCTGTTTACCCTGTCAATATTTGCAGTAGCAGAAGTCTTCGGGGTGAATTAAAACATTTAATTTGGATTTTCGTTCAATAATAGTCTAATAATTAACATTAATTGACACAAAAACTTGAAATCAAAGACAATATCATCTAAACGATTCCGCAAATCATTTTGAATATATTTTCAAAATCTATGATAGCCATTTTGGGCCAGTTTACATGCAGGATCAGAGTAAAAAATTAGAATTAAAGATATTACTCAATTGAAAAATGAGAAGTACTTTGCTCTACAATGTAATTTCGCATCTTAACAAAATGGAGAAAGGATGAGAATTCCCATAAGATAATCGTTAATTTGGTTCGAATAAACTAGTTAAAAACTACAAAGCTCATAAAAAAATTTAGAAGAGCCTGAAGTGACAAGAGGCAAACTAAAAAATCTGTATATGTTACACATGATATTAATCATACTAATTCATTCATCACGTTTTTACTTTCCTTGCCCTATTACCATAGGTAAGGAAAGTATTGCTTTCCGAAAAAAATTAAGGTACCCCAATTTCTCAATTTCTATACGTTTCAAGGTCCCCTGAGTCCGAAAAAGTGGTTTTTGGATATTGGTCTGTGTGTGTGTGTGTGCGTGTGGGTGTGTGTGTGTGTGTGTGTGTGCGCGCGCGCGCGTGTGTGGTGTGTGTGTGTGTGTGTGTGTGTGTGTATGTGCGTCTGTGTACACGATATCTCATCTCCCAATTAACGGAATGACTTGAAATTTGGAACTTAAGATCCTTACACTATAAGGATCCGACACGATCAAATGCAATCCAAGATGGCGGCTAAAATGTCGTCAAAAACAGGGGTTTTCACGATTTTCTCGAAAACGGCTCCAACGATTTTGATCAAATTTATACTTAAAATAGTCATTTGATAAGCTCTATCAACTGCCACAAGTCCCATATCTGTAAACATTTCAGGAGCTCCGCCCCATCTATACAAAGTTTGATTTTAGATTCCCAATTATCAGGCTTCAGATACAATTTGAACAGAACAATTCAAGTGGAAAAGATTGAGCATGAAAATCTCTAGAATTAATCTTTAGTAACATTTCCACCTAGAATTGAAAATAAGCTTGAAAATCGAAAAAAATTGATTATTCAATTGCAAACTGTTGTCAACTGTTGATTCTATTGAATCATTCACTATGAAGAGATAGCAGACCTCGTGTGTTTCTAGCGTTATTTTCCTATCACCAGCTGGCTCAAATCTTGAGATGTAGACTTGAAATGCGCGGGAACACTAGCGTCAGGTGATCAATAAATTTTCATAACGGCAAGGAAAGTTGTGTGAGTGCACCACACCAGATTTTTTGAATTTTCCATTCGTCGATGAAAAACTATCAATTTTTATAATTACTCAAGAGTTTGTTTTTAGAAGAATAATTGAGAATTAGATAGAGCCACAATTTGGAAGATCCAATCCAAACAGGAAAAAACAGTTCAGTCACTTCTCTTCTACAGCCTCTACTTAAAAACGTTGGAAACAGAAACTTGTTTGTCAAAAAATAGGATGGGGTTGGAGACAAGTAATGGGAAAACAGCACAATAATGATGAGGTAAACGAGTTACGATTTCTGTAATAGGCCTACAGGAAATAATTGCCCATTTGAACACAGCTGAAACAGGATATGCAATAAATGAGAGATATATCTTGGAGGTATCTTCCTAAAACATGATTCAAGAACAATTTTCAAGTTCTGTTACATTATAGATTGTTATTTTTGTCACAAATTAGTGCTTCAGTTCGCTTTCGTGACAATCTATTTTACACCTAGAATGATTGAGGGGTTCAAGGCAGGCTGCTAATTTACTAGTCAGCTAATTGCTTACTATGTTACGATTCAGGTAAATTGTCAGCATCAGTTGAATGAGGAGCGTTAATGTTATTTATTAGGAATGCTGACAGTTTAAAGTGAATCTCACTATAGAGCTTCTTTCCTACTCGAATGTAAACTGAGCTGAGTTTCCTTGTTTTTCTATGGGGCTTCCGTTTGCCAGAATATGGATAAGCAGGACATTTCAGACTCACATCCTTAATGGACGAATGCATAATTTCTAAGAAAATGAAAGTTGATACACAACTATCCATAATGGTTCAAAGCTTCAAAAATGTTGAACATGAATTTTCAGAGAGTGTAAATTATAAAATAATGATTTCTCCTCATCGAATCATCTATGTTGACTAGGAATTTGTCCTCGATCACGAATCAAACAAAAATAATAAGCTTCAAGTGTTCAAGTGAGTTTTCAATATCTGTCATTCCATGTTATTTCGTAACCACCAAATTGAGCATTCCATATTACAACTTAGAATTTCAGCCAATCCGAAACCTGGATTTTAATTAATCACAAAAGGTAACTTGAAAAAGACTCTCCTCAGCCCTCTTCACCTCAACAATAAGACCAATCGCCTAAATCGTCACTTATACCAGAGTCAAATGAATAGGCAAATATGTCTATTATATGGGAAACAACTATTATAATGTAAACGAATATAAATTACAGTATCTTTAGTCTATGCTTATACTGAGCGAATCACCAGCACAATTTTATGATTAAGTTCTTCAATTTTGTTTTATGAAATCTTTCGTTGCTTCAACCCTGTTCATGATAATAATTACACTTCTGGATACTGCACCCACTAATTCTCCTTTTGTGCCCGAAAACTATAAAACATGCGACTGTTTCTTGCAATAAAATGTTGAAAATTTGTGAATCCGATACCATCACTCACTCATTTAATTTGAACCTCACTTCTCATTCATCGAAACATGTCTTTATGTTTATGTTTTTGAAGGGACGGATTCAAAGATCCAAAGGTTCAAAGAACCTCACACTTCAACCGAAGCTTATTGTGTGTCCTAAAAGTATGTTAGTTAGGCAAACCAACTCCCGTGTCCTTTACAAGATCCAGGAGTTTCTTCCCTATACCAACATCCCATTCCTCACCTGGCTGCTTACAGCCAAACAGAGCCCTTCTTCTAACTCCAAGACTTTGGCAATCCAGTATGATATGCTTAGCAGTCTCTTCAGACTGATTACAAAGCCTGCACATCTGGCTTTCATTTCTGAGACCAATTATTGTGTGGAGATGTTTCCTGAAGTGGCCATGTCCAGTTATCAGGGCAATCACCTGCTTGACCTGACCTCTACCCAGACTCACCAGCCAGCTGGTGAAGCGAGGGCTTGCCTCTGCCAGCAGCCTTTTGCCAAGTGCTTGACCAGGGTGACCCTGCCATTGCTGGTGGTGTAAGTCCCTGGACCATTTACTTATTGTGTGGAAGGCCACATATAGTGGTCTTTACTTATTGTTGTTTTACTTATGCCACAGCCCGGCTCTGGGCCAAGGAATGGCATACTAGAACCCCACTTAGCAAGCTCATCTGCACGCTCATTACCTTCTATGCCTACATGGCCAGGTACCCAATACCCAACCAATATGCACAGAGTTGAGCGTTGCAAGCCTGCTGATCGTTTTGTGGCACTCCCACACCAATTTGGACTTGATTTCATTGGAGTCAAGAGCCTTGAGGGCTGCCTGACAGTCTGATCAAAACATGTCACTCAGAATTAATTCAAATTCAAATTTATTCACACTCATAAATACATATACAGAAACCAAATAGAGTCTAGCTTGACAAATACAACAATAATCCATCTAAAATTTAATAATAGATTTAAGTAATAGTATATAATATAATAATATATAATATAATATTAATACACACACATTCAATCACCATCATCAAGTAATTTTATTGATTGATTGTAGCATTTCCTCTCTTTAGATATACTTATATTATGAAATGTAGTTAAAACTGCGAAAAAATGGGAGGAAGAATCACCAGTATAATTTTTTTCAACATAATTCATGACAAGAGAGGGGAAAAAATGAAAAATAAAAGATGAGACATAACAGCGATAAATAAAACAATGTTTGCAGATCAAAGCTCAAATCAAAGGTTAAACTTTAAAGGATACAGAAGTAACTACAGTAAAAAGACCATACTACACTGAAATTCATATTCAATAATGGATTAGATATTAGCACCGTGTGTTTCTCAGCTTACTACTTTGAATAAGTCTTCTACTTCTAATGGTGAATGAAGCCATAGCCAACTCTTCGTTTGTTTTAGGAATTTCTTGAGATTCTGTAGCTTTCTAATCTCATCTGGGAGAATATTGAAGAATTTAGGTCCAAGGAATAAAAAGCATCTCTGGAAGGTAGTGCTGTTTGGTTTGGGGAGTCTGATTAGCATCCTTGTAGTTTGCCTAGTTATTTGCTGATTTTGTTCAAGATTCCCCATTTGATTCCTATCCCCACTCATTTTATAAAACAAAGATAAAACTTTCAGTACATACATGTATCTGAAAGGTAGAATTCCAAAAAACCTGAATATTGGGAAAGTATGCGTTCGTCTATTAGCTCCAAACATTATTCTAACAATTGATTTTTGTAGGACTATAAGATTTTTAAAATGAGACATGAAGGTAGATGCATAACATGAGATTCCGTATTCCAGCCTACTATTGAAGAAAGAGAAATATATTACACGAAGAATATTTACAGGGAAGAATTGACACAGTTGATAGAAAGTCCTAACCAAGTATAAGAGGTACCCTTTTACTTTATTCACATGCAAATCCCAATTTAGACTTTGATCCAATATTAGCCCAAGATATTAATAGAGTCAGATTGTTGAATTACCTCACAGTCACAACTCACAGATCTGCAACCGACCTGATGATACCTGACAGGATCAGTGAAACTAAATGGTGATGATAATGAAAAGTTTATATAGGAAGTCTTGCTCGCATTTAGTGCTAGTTTGTTACAGTTGAACCAGCATCGCAAATCAAACAAATCCAGCTGCATCATTTCATGCAGTTCTTCTTCATTTTTAGCAGAATACGCTAGGGCTGTGTCATCGGCAAAAGATGTAATTGATCCAAAAAATGTATGGGAAAACAAATCATTTATGTAGACTAAAAACAATATAGGGCCCAAAACGTATCCTTGTGGAACGCCGTATTTAACTGTTGTCAGCTCACTATCACAACCCGAAATAGACACATACTGCTTTCTATCCATCAAGTATGATTTTAACCACATGTTGGTAACACCACGGACACCAGCAGCATGAAGCTTATTCAACAAGGTGATGTGTTCAACTGTGTTGAAAGCCTTTCGGATGTCCAAGAATAGACCAGATGTTCTATTTTTATGTGGTGTGTTGATGCTGTGATAAATATCTGACATAAACTTATATAATGCCTGTTCTGTGTTCAAGCCCTCCTGAAATCCAAATTGGTTTCTATTAAAATAGTTCACTTTATTGAAAAAGCTCATTATCTTTTCTTAAAAAGTTTCTCTAGAATTTTTGAGAACACTGAAAGCAGTGAGATGGGTCTATAATTACCTTAGCGGTTTTTAGATTTGATGGGAAATGGCCATTCAAAAAGCTGGCATTAAAAATGTGACAAAGAACAGGAACAATAGCATAAGCTATAGATTTTATTAAACTGGAGGAAATATTATCAGGACCTGGAGATTTTCCATTTTTCAATTTATTTATTTCAGTTAGTAGTTCTTGATAGCTAATAGGATTTAAGAAAAAAGAATTTTGGATAAAATCACTTTTAAATTTTCTATCATGATTTTCTCTCATGGATTCATCTGGGTCATGTATTGAAGAAACTATTTCATCAGATATATTTATGAAGTATTCATTGAATTTGTTAGCCAGAACGTTTCCATCTGTTATTAGATTATCTCCACAATGCAGATGGATCGACTTTCGTTTGGAAACTGATTTACTGCAATGATTATTTATAATTTCCCATTGTTTTTTTACAGGAAAGGTATTCAAGTTGGAATAAAATTTAATCTTTTGATTTTTATTAATTTATTTATGTTATTTTTTGCAGCCATGTACTTAGCTTTTAATCTTCATTTTGGGGAGATTTTCTATGCGCTTTATAGAGTTTATCTCTATGCTTAATTGCTAGGCAGAGCCCATCTGTCATCCACGGTTTTAGACGCTTAACATTTTTGACAAGCCTCTGGCTTGAACGAGTGCACTGCTTTATATACGCCAGCAGTCCATCCATGAACACAGAAAACTTATCATCAACACTGTCGCAAGCATATAAGTCACACCAATTATGCTCCATCAACAAGTCCGTCAATTTTTTGACGTCGATGATATCTTTAACTATGGGAGTAGCATGACCGGTCCGTTCTCCAGACACAGACAATGAAGCCGATATAGCTCTATGATCAGTAATCAGCGATTCAATGACTCAACTCTGAATTATTTTCCTGTTAAACTTGGATTTATAAAAGATGTGATCAATGCAGCTTGAGCTAAGGTTTGTTACACGAGTATCTACATCTATCAGTGATTGGTAGCCATTGAAATGCATGATTTCCATGTAATCAAAAGCCCCAGCACTACTCAAGTCATTTATATTAATGTTAATGTCTCCAAGAATCATTGAGTTACCTTCACATCCTAGATTCTCCAGAAAATGGCTCAAACTATTCAGGAAAACATCTAATCCAACAGAGTGCCATCTGTACAAACTCAATAATCTAAATTTGAAGTTGGATTTTTTCAGAGTGAGTAAAATAGAATCGGCTCCATCAATCCGTGATTCATCTCGCGAACAAGCAAAACCTCTGCTAGACGAAACAAATATCATGATACCTGATGCTCTACTTATATCACTGCCAGTGGAGTAATTATCATATTCATCAATAGTATAAGGGTTCGCATCATTTATCGGTTGGAACCATGTTTCTGATAGGACAATTATATCAGGCTTCACTTTCCATCAGTTTATGTACAGTAAAAAGGAATCAAAGTTTCTGTTCGGACTACGAATATTTTGATGCAAAATTGTAATATTATCACCGCATGTTAGAAAACACGAGTTAACCCTGGTGATATCCTCCACTAATTCACATGCATTAATCATTTAGAATTTTATTTTCAACCAATATATTATGGAGAAGGTAATGCTCAATGCTAAAATGTAATTCATCAATAATCTATCACGATTGCTGAAATCGGTTTATTGATCCCTTCAGATATCAAATATCACATTGATAGCATGAATTTGTAACATTAATGCTAAGCATTAATATGTTAAGCCTAGTAAATTCTTCCAACACTTTCTGATCCGCTTCATTCCACCATAAAATGAGAAGTAGGCTTTGACATTCACTTTCTGTTCTTTGTATTAAAATATCAACGATGTTAGAAAAAGCACAGCTCAATTATGAAATACTGTAAAATCAAGTAATTGAGCCCAAACTATGCATTAAGAAATTCATTGCGTTGGTACATCCAATTATTTTTGCATCATTTACTTATTCTCTGCCACATTTCCATCCATGTCAAGGATGCAATATGATTATTTATTTTAATATCCTCGCAACTTTGTTCAACTTTACTATGGATTTGGAATTAATAGAGTCAACAACCCACATCTAGAAGCATATTTTTATTCGAGTTGAACTAACATTGTAATTGTTGTGACATTTGCCTGATATTGAGGTGAATGGTGGAATAGTTAATAGCATGCTACCTAATGGGATAATGGGTCTCAACATTATTCGGATTTTATTGGGCCAGAGTCCAATCGGAACAGGGTCAATGACCGCCTTAGCTACAAGCAGAAAGTTGGTACTGAAATAATTACAGTAGCTATTGTGAAAATTATTTTCAATGTTGAAGCCTGTTCCATTCTGAGAACAGCAGTTGTCAACTTGGTAAAAACTGTGTCTCCTGAGTTGTAGCATTTAATAGAAAAGACCCCACAAATAGTTAGTTATCAGGACAGATGATGCACTCAAATAATTGGTTGTTAGAATCGCGTGACCAGCTTCTAATTATTTTTGAACTATTTTTCAGTGCTCACGTCTTGTGAAATGTAACTACAGTGTTTACCGGCAGGCACAAGATACCACCAATAGACTGAATGATTAGCGGCTCCAGTGTATTATTCAATGTCCTTTGAAAGCTGTACTTATGCACTGCCGGCAGCTCCGTAACGGTAGAGAGGTGTTCCGCTTGTTTGCTTCCTAAATACAGTAATACATGAAGAAAGAGGATAATGCTGTAGTTCCGAGTGTAAGTAAGAGAATTGATATAAGCTAAAGAGTGGAATAGCTCTTTTTGATTACAAATGAAAATAATAGCTGAGAAGCAAGGATAATAGTTTTTATTTAGATGAATTCAGAATCTTGTCAAATGCACTGTATTGAGAACTCTGTTTTATTGATAAGAAAAAGGAACTAATAACATAGACATTTTTCCCGCTGTGGGCTATTTGGTTTTAAAGTTATATTTTTCTGGCTCTAAATTTTGTAAAATTACGTGAAAATGTTTCAATTATTAATGATTTGAGTGTAATATTTTTGTTTTTATCCAGTTTCTCAACCTTCAAAATTTTTAGTTTCTCTTGTTTTTGAGTGAAAAAGGACTAAATTTCAGAAAAGTGGAATCATAGCCTCATTTTGAACTTTTAAATATTATCTAAATTTGGGAGAGAAATAGTAAAAGGAGTATCCTTAGTTTTTCTCTCCCATTCAGTGTTTCTTGTAAAAATTAGAATAATAAAATAAAAAAATAAAATAAAAACACGAGAAGAGTAAATCACCACACGAAAATGTAACCATGTAAATGTTCTACGACCAGTGAATCCAAAATCATGTAGTCCACAGCCGAAAATGTGTTGGTATGAAGACGAGTAAATGAGTGAGTTAGTTATTAAGGACAGCACCTTCAAGGGAAGAGAGGAGAAATTGGAAATTATTCAAAGTTTATTCCAGAATTTCTGTTAAGATTAGGTGGATTGAGAATAATTATGAGGTATCGATACTATATCAGTTAACGGCTGAGATATTTAAGATGAATCATGGTAGATCAATCAACAATATATCGTAGAAGAACCACCACTCACATAAAAATATGGAATAATTATTCGATATTAGAGAAATTCTAGTTTTTCAGCTGCTAGGATACTTTAATGATATTCTGCATGATTGATATTGAATTTTGAGTTCAAATAAATGATTAGGAATTATGCCTTGGAAATTGAAATTTATCAAAAAAATAATTAAAATTTAATTTTAAAACTAGACATGATTTTAAAGTTAAATTTTAATTATTTTTTGATAAATTTAAATTTCCAAGGCTATTTTAAAGACCGGAACAGGCAATCATGCCTATTCCGTGGAAGTCAGAAGAGGAGGAAGAAGAAGAAGAAGAAGAAGAAGAAGAAGAAGAAGAAGAAGAAGAAGAAGAAGAAATAATTATGTCATACATTTTTCATGATGATATTTCATCAGAGAACAAGAAGCTATTCAAGAGCCACACTTCGTGTAATCACATCTCTACATCTCACCCTTCCAGAGTTATTCTCTAGAGAAGTTGACATCACTTCTTCAGGATTCTCTCAATAATTATTATGTTTTCATAGCAACAGAGAGTCAGTTTTCAGTCATCCAAAGCCCTTCTCTCATCCAGATCCATTTCGAATGTGTGATTAATACATTCAGACTGGTATTATCATTTCTAGGTTCACTTGTCACCGTGCTTGGTTTCCCATTTACAAAAAGCAAGAGATCTCTTACATTCTCTAATCGCTTGATAGATCAACACTGAACCAAGAAATTTTGAACATTGGGTTCTTATTATTCAACTACAGGCCGACATATTCAACATATTCCCTACATTTCTTTGAAACTTAATACTCCAAACATCATATTATTATTAAATTATCAAGAAGTTCAGTTCTCCAATATTCCATTTGCAATGCACAATTCATAATAATAATTTGAAACATAAATTGCCTTTTTCTCAAAACTTTGATTTTTGAGTAGTAGTAGTGTTGAACTAGGCCAGCGACATTTTTCATGCATGAATTCAAGATCCATTTCAAATGTGTGATTAATAACAGACTGGTAGCTTTTTTCTAAGGAATGAATAAGAATGAAGAGAGTCATGAAGAGATTCAACATCATTAAAATTAATTCGAATTCTATAATTAGTTGAGAAATCCACCAAGAATTCGAGATCGCAAACAAAACACAAAGAGCCGTGAAGCAGCATCACCGCTTTTGCTGTCAATCACAGGGCAGATCTGCGAATTCCACTTCTGAGGCCGGATACTAATTTATGCCGAGCGCTGCGTGGGCAAGTACCGAGTAGAAAAAGTTGTCGATGAAGTAGAATGAGTTTGACAGGTAAATTGGTGCTCATGTAGGACCTGGCGCCCGCTATTAGTGAGCAGTCAGAGCAGAATGGGAGTTCGAGTCCAATTGCTGCTTTTAAACACAGCTTCGAGGAGCTAGTCCCGAATGATGATTACAAGGTGAAGAGCGGCAGAGTAGGGGGTGAACAAGAAGTAGGAGGAGAAGAGGGGAGAAAAAGAAGAGGCAAGAAAATAGAGAAGAGAAAAAAAGGAGAAGTATATGAGGCGAAGCGACAACCAGGAGAGGGAACAGAATAGGAAGAAGAAGAAGAAGGAGAAGAAGAAGAAGAAGAAGAAGAAGAAGAAGAAGAAAAAGAAGAAGAAAGGTAAAAAATGACAAGAAGGAGGTGAGAAGTAAAAGTAGGAGGAGGAGATAGGGAGAAGTCAGAGAAGAAAAAGGAGAAGAAGAAGAAGAAGGGAAATGAGGAAAGCGATAAATAAGAAGATAATGGAGAATACAAAGGGAAAATTATAAAAAAGTTTTAAGAAAATGGATTAAAAGAATAAGAAAAAGGGTTGATGAACAAGGAGAAAGATTATGAGGAGAGGTTGCTAATGATAGACGTAGGTCTGGTAAGGGGCGGAGGATGACGGTGGGCTTCGTGACTTCTGTGGCCCGCAAAAAAGCGCCCAACAACCCAGAAAAAACGGGAAGCGCCTGGCTGGCTGCTGGCTGCTTGCTGCTGGATGCTCAAGGAAGTGCTCACTTTTGGACTGGGCAGGCAGGCACTCTGTATTGAATAACACACTGATCTCGTGAGAACGTCAGCTGCTGCTGTGAGGTGTTGCACTCGTTGAATTCTACCTCCCATGGTTGCACTCATTCCTACACCTTCATTCAGAACAATGTGCCTGGAAACAATAGAACTCGTTGCTTTAAGACGAACAGATGCTAAGGAAGCAGATACCTACAAATTTGGGTACTTAAATATTCATCATAAATGTCTGCAATATATTATGTCAAGTTCAATAATATCCAAGGCACTACTTGAAAAATAATGTTGCACCAGTAATGTAATTGCAAGATTTTCCGTATAATCCGATATTTTCTCCTCATACAATGTTGTATTCACGATGTATTTCACTTTGCCATGATATACGAGACGGAGTCTCATCAAATCATTTAGTTCAATTAGTTAGTTGAATTAAGACTCATCTAAGTTCAAAAGACTTGAAAATTTAACTCGACTTGAACTTTTGAAGAATTGAATAACAAGATTTCTTCAACCTGATAGGACAATAATTTGAAAACCATCCACCTGAATCTGTTAAATTAGTTGACAAGTCATGTATGGATATTTCATGAAGACCGTGATTTATGTTGGTGAAACTCTGGAATTCATCAGGAGATGTTCATTATACATTTAAGAGTTTAAATGGTTTAATATACTTATGAATTGATAGAGATAGCTCTCGTGCTTATGACTTCAATTTTCTAATAAAACCTCCATACTTGAGAAATATGCTGGAAATGACTTTGTGAAACAATATTATTTTTGACGCAAGCATTCAAACTTCTTAATAGAAAGCCGAAATGAGACTGAAAACTTGAGTCATTAACGCACGTGAACGAACTGGAAGAGATTATGCAGCTTTCAGTCAAGTGGGGTAATTAAGCTGCATTTTGTTGCTACCTACTCTGCTCAGATACCTGCGAAGGATTCTCAGTTTAGAAGTTGCATTCAAGGTAATAAATGTGTGATTAATCACTGGTTACACATGGGTCAAATGCATGTTGTATCTGAGCTGCTGCTGAACTCGTAAATCATCATATGTGTATTCCAGAGCTTGAGTAGTACTATAGAATACGTTCTAACGGAGCATCTAGCAATTTATACACTATTCAAATAGATGACGGTCTTTTCAAATTATTTTCTATTATGATCCAGAACTAGCAGAAGAATTTGTTTATTCACATTCCATGAAAATTCTAATGGAATTCACTAAAGCCAGTTACACACACATCGATTTTTGGTCGTACGATATTTTGTCGTCACTATGAATTCTATCAGATTAAACGGAACTTGGCAAACATCATATGTTTGAAATCATCTGTTCAATCTAATAGAATTTATAAGGACGGTAAAATATCGTACGACCAAAAATCGATGTGTATGTAACTGGCCTAATTCACTAGCTTCACTTATTTTCAACTCAATTAAGAGTTAAGTCTCCAACTCCAAGTGAAGAAGCAATCCATTCATCGAATTACAATCACTCATATGTTAATGAGAGGAGAATGTGTTTTTAGAAAGTTTTGAACATTGCAGATCTATCTCTAATAAGTATAATTGCGTTCTTCACTGGTGATTCCAAATAGTATCTAATTAGAAGATTGTATACTGTACAGATATCCTTTCTCCAGATGTTCAATCATTGCAAACCCATGTGATACCGGATGTGTGCAGATATCACATCGAATTGAAAGCGTGGGTTTTTGCGAAGCAACTTATGTTTATTCACTACAATCATTCCATCATACTAGAAAAATAGACCAGCTTGAAAAGTAACGTAACAAAAGGGTAGGCGATTATAAATACTCAAAAAATTAAAACTCAACAATTACAGTATTTTTATCACTTGATTTGAAGAATTCTATTCGGTATTCTTGCAGATTATAGCCTACTGGCCGAATAATTGACGTATGATATTGTTTTACAGATAGGAACTGACTTTGACTGTTGTTGGTCCCCGAATTTTTCACTCCATTATATTTTTCATCTTGTCATGAGCTTTCAATTGATCACTCTTCAATATGGATCAATTTTCATGTTCAAAGAAATAAGTCTCTTCTCTCACATTATTGAAAGAAACGTTTGAATATATTCAAAGTATATTTCTTTATGAATCAACTGCTTGATCATTGACTACAAAACCAAATTGAGAGATTCTTCTACAGTTATTATTATTTTGGCTCCAATTTGATTACCTTATCTTTAATGTTCTTAGAATCACATAATTTTAATGACTTATCTAGAAATGCATCGAGCATTTCAATCGAGCCTACCCTTTTTTTACATTACTTTTCAGAGCTGGTCTATTTGTCTAGTATGATGGAATGATTATGGTGAATATACATCGAGCATGCAAATGCATCAATCACTAATACTGCATTTCTGACTTTTTAGTTGATCAAGGCTAATGAAAAAATACTTATTGGTAGCATACTCAATGTCAAAACTTGATACAGCATCACCGAACAAGTATTGTTTGAATAGCACCACAAACAAAACGTTTGAATCTGTGATAGCACGTAGAGATTTGCTCCCATAATATCGTAATTGAGACTTATTATGTCAACCGTATGTAAGGAAAGAAACCGATGCAAAAAGAGGCACCAGTCCAACTACCCATCACCCAACATCCATTGGGAGGATTTACTCGTCAATAATAGAAATGTAACTAATATAATGATTGAATTCTTCACCTCACAGACAAGAAAGATAGGTTGAGTGTTTGGAGAAAGGATGCATGAAGGTATGGAGACGGGACAGCAGCGTTTAGGATGCACATACAAGTAAATAGTAATAAGAGAAGAATGTATGAACAAATGAATCACCACATCTTCAACAATAATGACCAGAAATTATTGAGATTGTTATCATAATAATAAAACCACAAAAAATTATGTAATCTTCGTCATCTAACAGAAAAATATATTCGTGAGTAGGATTATAACAAGAATGCAGTGACCAAGACGTGCATACAACATACAAGCATGGGAGTCTATGTCATTAGTTTTTTTAAAGGTTTTTAAAATCTAATTCCAGCAGATGCGGGGATCTTATAATGCAGCAGACGGTAGTCGATTACAGAAGCTGCTGCAGTTATTCAGGTAGCAGCTAACAAATCTTCTAATGATCGTTGAGGGCGGAGCGACAGCGCCTCCAGGCATCAACCACCTACCACTATAGTGAGATTCACTTTAAACTGACAGCATTGCTAATAAATACTACTAACGCTTCTCGTTCAACCAATGCAGACAGTTTCAAGTATCTCACACTATACCATCCAAAAAGCGCCAGACTAGAACTGCTTCTGGACTTGTTCTTCAGCGCAGGAAACAACGTTTCCAGAGCTCTACTCACATTGCATTCATTTTCTATGGTCTGAGTCTTTACACTATTATTTCTGATCTCTCTTCACATCCAGATAATAAATAATATTGTACTTGAGAAAAAAGAATTGTAAAAAGGAATAAATTTCATAAAAAACTACTCAACAGAAGAAACTTCAACCACAGTACAATGATTTAGTTTAACGGAAATCTCTTTCCCAATATCCTCAAACGGATCGGAAGTTCAACACCATGGAAAACAATATTCATCAATTTTCAAAACTGGTATCAGATTAAATATTGTGATGAGAAAATGATGGAATCGGGTCATGATGGGATCAAAAATAGCTGACTTTATCCGACTTGAACGTGCATCAGCGGGCAGAGTCTTTCACATCAAAGAAGTAGAGCTGGAGAGAGATTCATTTATTATTCATTCCGAATAAGAGAGCTTAACTGTATTCAGAGGAAAGAACAACATAAGTCTTTGAAAGTTTCTTAGTTGAAGTTGAAGACTGTAAAGTCCGCATTCTTTATCTTCCAAATTGGCTTCAAATTGCAATAACATATTCATCATCTACAAAGCTCAATGCAGAGTTGTTTACTAACCGACTTACAAAGCTTGCCCTAGGCTTCTAGTACTGGTTTAGGTAATAAATTATGTAATTAAATCCAGAGAATCCTCTTATACGTCTGGAGCTTCAGATAAATTCCTACGTATTGTATTATTTTGCAGCAGGATTTGAGCTACAAGTAGCCTACTACAAAGCACTACTGGAAGAGGTTTACAATGTTGCCCTCTCCATAATATAATGAATGGAGTCACTTCGTTTGTCTGAATTAATACGTTCTTTTTATTCATTCTTGGCTGCTCTGTGATATTTTTAACAACCGAGAAGCGTCGGATTTAGGTTCATTGACCTTAAATTTATGTGGATCAGGTAGGAACGAGACTGAATAACAACAGGGGATGACAATAACAACAACAATTGAGATACAAAAACAACCCGGAGGGTCTCCAAAGGTCACACAGTGCGCATATCATTATCTGCTCATCAGATGGAGTGGCAATCACAAATCAATTTCAAGATTTGGGAGGATTATTTATTTGGAAATAATTGAGTATGTCCTCTGTATCATCAAAGGTTGATCAGTAATAAGTATTAGAATTATAATTCAATATGTCATTTTTGAACAATATTTGATAACTCCCCTATCTTCACTTTTTAATATATAAATAAGTTTCTTATAAAATTTAGCAGTTAGCGTTTAACGTGAGTACTGAAATTTGGCCGTACAAAAAAATTGACCAATTGAAATCTTGTGAAACTGAATACTTGACTTGGTGGAAATTTGACAAACTGTACCCGGCTGCCAGCATAGGCCATGTTTTAATGTTGATGCCACCAGCATCGAAACCGTGTTATAATGTTAGGGTCGTTGCATAATGTTCACATTATAGTATAGTTTTGGAAACCCATTACGAAAATACCCTTATTATAAGATTGATTGTGGAATCAATTCTTAGTATTTATTGAACTCATTGAACTCATTGCCTCTGGAATTGTGAAATTTACAAAGAAAAGGTGAAGTTCAAACAAAATTGAAATTACTTTTCATTAGGTACAATAATTGATGATTGACATATGACATATGGTTGGATTTTACAGTAAAAATGCAAGCTCACAATAGTTTCGTCAGACTAGCGATCATTTAATAGTTATATAGGAAGGTTTTACATATTATTATAAGTTATTATTTATGAATTTTCTAATCTACTTTGTTGATAACATTCATTCAATATATTTATATAATATCAATTTTGGAAATTGAAATAGATTGAAATTGTAAATTGAAATGTAAAAAAAACAATCATATTGTTAAAATAAATAGTGAATGTTATTATAACTAGCTTTGGAATAAAGTTGACATAACAACAGTTTACATAACTTAAGTTGACAGTGTAGACAGTTAATACTCTACTCAGACTATTTATAAGTCTATACATAAGACTTCCCATGAGTTAGTATACATAACTTATGAATAATTCTTCAAAACTTCTTTAAATAATATAATATTATCAGTAATTATATCACTTTAATTATATAATTTCAAATCCCTTATTATGGGATTGATTGTGGTGCTGTAATGTATGCATTATAACACGGTCGTAGATAAAATTATTTTACAAAACTGAAAATTATGAATTTAGATGCCTGACAACATAATTATCGCAAGTGATGGTTTATTAGGGCACTAACGACCACGCAGTACCACCCACGCGAATAACTGACAGGAAGCCTAGTTTCCTTCATCAAACTTCATTTTTGTACAATTTTATTTTTCGCGAACCAAATGTAGGCCAGATAAGGACTCTTAACCAACATAATAATATAATTATAGTTTTGACTTATATTGTTTATCAGCTATTTGAGATTTTGAGTCTCTATAATTAAACTCCATAATATTTAATTGTAGATCCATAAATTAGAGTATCATTTATGAGACAAGTAATCTTGTTGTTTGGCAAAGATGTCTATGGAGCTTGTGAAATTAATACCATTCAATATTATTATACAGAAATGAGTGATAGGATTTGTTATAAAAAAAACTCATAACGAATAAAATTAGCTCATTCCCAATCTAATGAAACCAACTGAATCAGTTCTCAGACTTGTTCAGTTGCAAAGTAAAATGTTGACCAAGTTCCAAGTCTTCCAGCTCATTGAATTCATTTTTATACATAGTATCACCCACGTATACGTGAAGAATAAGTACGTAGTATTTTCAAATTTTTCAGAAAATTTTCATATTTTTTCAATGTCTGAGTGATCACGAAATTATTCGAGTCTAATATGTCTGATTAATCAGAGATGAAACAGATAAGTGGATTAAGAAAGAATTCAGAGCAGTTTAAGTCTGTTCATCACGCATTTGAAAACTTTTTAATGATGATATTTTCAACGTTTTACAATTTGGACACTGTCAAATTACTAAAGTTTGATAAATGTTTATAATGAAGTTATTCTCTTATTGGGACTTTTCGTGATGTGAACTTTTTGTGATAAGTTTAAGTTCTTGAATTAAATGATTTCAAAATTGGTATTGATTAAAATCAGGAAATCCTTATGATAAACGTGAATTCTCTGGAATTGATATTCATAGAAATCAATTATGTCATTCGATGATAATGCCTTGAAGAATGTTTCCTTAAGTCACATATCATTTTTTATAATGAATTGCTACCAATTCTGATATTACTTAAAAAATTTCAACTTTCAGCGCTTATATATCAAAAACCTTAATAGAAAACTATTTATTATAAATTTATTCCCTCCTGAGAACTTGTTTGTACAGGATTGTCACCAGTAAGATATTTCTAAAAGCCTGTTATCGTAGAGGAAAGATAGCTTAGAATGAGAGACTCCCAGCGTCACATAGCTTCATGAAAAAGAACTACTGGACCACAGCAGTGAAATTTGAAATATAAACGCCCTATACCAAGAGATATCTTCTTATGCTATATTTTATCTATGCTGTTATTTAGCATGAATATATTTAATAAGCATAATAATTACACTGTGCCGAATCATGTGCTACAAAGTTTTGACATTTTTCATCAATTATCCTAGCCCGCATGACCCTCACATCATTTAAATATTTTTACTGTAATCTTATTCACTCAACCCAGAATGGTTCTGTCAAATTTGTCAAGAGAAAGAGACAGACATATTTTAGTGCTGAAACTGAATAAAGACAACTGCAAGAGCAATGAGAAACGAGAAACATTTGGACAGGGAAATAAAATAACAATAAACCAACATTCAACAGTAGGTAGTTGTAGTCGTTCAATTTGGATGTTAATCAACATTTTTGATCGTACTAATTTGGTAGAAAAAAGAGCCGTGTGATGCTACGTCAGAAGATTATTATTCAATCTACTCATCCGAGTCCACAAATGAGAATGAGCACGCACGGTTCCCACCTTTCAAAAGTAAATAATGAACCAGAAAGTAGCAAGCAAATAACCTTATAAAGTTATAGTTCTCTGGAAACTTGATAGGACTTTATCATGATGATACAGCAAATTAAAAAACAACTATGAAATTTGAGAGAATAACAGCTTCCGGAGTTCGTACAAAAAAGTAGTTGCCCAACAAAACGGAGCAATAACCTTTGATTTCTTCATCAGGAAAGGTGAGCACTGAATTAATGTAGGACAGACTTTTCAAATTGTATTGCTCGGTCAGATCAAAACTAAATTTCGACTCCTGAAGAGCTATGAATATTAGATACCTAAACCATGATGGGGCAATCAAATAAATGGATTATTGGAATAATTGATTGCTACAGTTGTTAGTTGAAGCAAGTCCAATCAGTGATGAGAATGATATTTGATTTTTTCAGCAACACAAAAGAAATTTTGAAGAAGTTTAATAACATCTGACAGGATAAATTGGGGTTTTTGCAAACCAAATGAATCAATTTGATAATTTTGTACTATCAAACAAATGACAGCTAAGCACGCTTCATAGATTACTATTAATCACTGAAAGTTTGTAAGAGAGTTTAAATTACCACCAATTCACACAACCTTCAAACCTTCATTACCAAGGAAATAAAATTGCGTGAAATTGAAAAAATCGCATTAATTAAAAAATTACTTGAAACAATAAAAATCAAACTGAAAAATTGTGCTTCTTGTTTGTACAAGAAATAAAAAATTATTAACCTGAATGGAGAGAATTGAATATTCTCTTAGATAAAGATTTCAGAGTTTTTCTAATTTTTCAGTTTTCAATAATACGTAACTTGGAAACACTTCCAGAAAATTCATAAATTGCTGCCTTGAGAATGGATAGACATAAAAATTATAAAGATATTTGAGTGGTAACTCGAAAGGAAGATAACCATTTTCAAAACAAATCACTTTCGTTCTTATAGTATGAGAGATGAACGACAAACCTAAATTAAGAGAACAAGATATTTCATAATATTAATGATAATGATGTCTGAGTTTCACTGATTCCCTAGTTCTTTTAATATCACGTCTATGATAAGATTCATATTTTTTGGGTTATGAAAGAATGAAAAAATATATTTTATGAATATTATAGTATTTTAAGGAAATCAACATTTTTATGGGAATCTTTCTACTATTTCAAGGATATTACTTTTTTCTGTCTTTGTTTGCAAAACTTCCAAGACTAGGAGGCAATAAGTTATCTTGTCTTAAGAACTTTCAAGAATGGTGCAATATACTAATAAAAATGGTCATATTTTCCCACAAGTTTATGGACATAAATATTTTGATGGAATACACTAAACTTCAAGTCGTGGGTTTTATTGTTGAGTTTAGCACTCTTCCTTTTCTGTAGCGTCAATAAACTATGTTTATAGATCTGTAATTGATACTAGAATAATTTTCAGTGGTCATGTCTCAGACTAAGCTGTATTATTGAAATTGGGAAGAAACACAGAAGTAGCTATATAGAAAAAGTTTTTTTTTCTTTTAAGAGCAAAGACCTGAGAAAATATCACAGTTTTATCGCCTTGAAGTCGTGAAATCGTCATCAAATCATGAAATGTTATTGAACCTGCAATTAGTGTACTGATGGGCTGGTTCATACGACTTATAGAAAGAGATAAATGGAGCAGTGACTCGAACAGGTAGATGTGGGATGGAAACCATGAGCTTCAGATTACCTTTCATGCTTGTGTTTAAACCTACCAGCATGTTTTCAATTATTTATCAACTTGACTGGAAATCACCGGGTCACGAACCCAATGGAAATCAGCAATTGGTGATACGTACTAATAAATGGTGATAAAATATAATATCATAGTGGAGTTTAAAATTTATTACTTTCATCCTGATGAATAATTATTTCAAGCCGGCTTATGCAATTATGCACTTGATTAATTTGAACGAGAATTTAAAACTGTACTTCTTGAACGAACAGGTAGCAAGCTCAGGAAAGAAAAGGAATACTCCTGCAGCTATGAGGAATGAACAGTAAAACCGATACTCTTGTAAATCCTGTAGCATAATCATTTTTCATGGACGAAATTTTTGGGTTCTTTTAGAATTTTCAATTAATTAGTATATTCTATAACCGAAAGCAAAACATTATTTCATTTGTGAAGTTTTCAAATTTTCTATCAATGAATTCTATCAGTGAATAGTCTTCTGTTTAAAGGTTGATGAATCAGAGGAATTGAACATTTCAGTTGATAGTTATTTTGGACTTGAAACTATATTATTCAAAAGAATCTTCAATTAAATGTAACATCTAGACTGTAGACTGTTTCATTCAAATCAGAGTTCAAAGCAGCTTTGGGCAAATGTCCTTTTTATCTACGCCCATTTTCGCGTATGTATCATCTGAATGAATAAATAATATAAATACCACATATTTTACCGAATCGTCAATGAGTTTCAAGTAGCATTATAATGGACTGAGGAAGAACTTTAATTTCTCTAGGATTTTGAGTATAATTTATTCAATTCCAATTGTATTTTTACTATGGATTACTTGAACGCGTGAGTAATCAGGTGTAGAAGAACTTCTTCACTCTTAAAAGCAGAGACATTTTGTGAAAGAATTTACATGACCTATTTATTCTCAAGATTATTTTATTCCGGATAGGTTCTTCTCATAATACAAAAGTTTTGGGCTAGCGCCTGCTTTTTCTTTCCAATATTGTAATCTGTTTATCGAATAAATAAACATTTTAATGAGAAATCGAGAGCTAAGATCTAGTTGGATAATTCAAAGATTATAATTAAATGGTTGACTAGAGCTTGGTTGAATAATACTCACGTCGTTTCATCTCTTTGGGCGACGACTCATCTTCGAGAATAACAGCGGGAACAGCTGTTACTGTCTGATAACGGTTGGGCTCCGGTGAGGCGGGGGGTACCGGTGGTACGGGAGGGCGCGACGTCTCAACGTCTCCTCCGTCAAGACGCCGGTTGCGAAATAATCGCATACTGCTTCTAGAACAAACCAAACGAAACTGAAATTAAACTAATTATTTAGCAACAAACTTCACCCTATCCACAAATTATCACTTGGCATCATTCTCGTGAACCATATAAATTTAAAGGACTCAACGGACAGTTGTGAATACAGATGTGAATAGAATATGAGGAGATGTGAATTCAAAAAAATGTAGTTATCATTTAGCCAAATAGAATGAAGGAAAACTATTTAGTGTAGTTATACAACAATTAATCTGAATTTCAAGTCAGCTTGAATGGTTGTGACAACTGATAGTCGAATTGAACATTCATTATCACCTTTACTCCTGCATCTACACAAAGAAATCACCAATCGTAGCAGAAATATATTTTATTCATGGAAACCAACACAAATGTTGGATCCAACATTCAAACATAAACATCTTATGAGAACGTTGCTTAATCATATCCTATCAAAGGTTAAATTAAATGAATTGAAGATGAGCTGTTACTGATAATGATGTAACAATCTAGTTTTTTATGAAAATGCTCGTATATGCCAATGTATTAATAAAAAAAACCACCTGACATTCTCGTATTTTTCATGAAAATTGAAAATGTAAGTAGGCCAACCTTACATTCTGAATGTCATCTTTACACGTAATTAAAATAGTATATACTGTAATGTATTTGGATTATTCATTCCAATATCGAGAGGATTATTGAAGTCTTTGTTATCTTGAATTTGGGTTGAAGATCTGCACTTGCTGTAGCAATCTGGTCAGGCGAAATCAATTAAAAAGGTCAGGGGGCTGGAGCATGATGCATCGAATTATAAGCTGGTACAGGTTAAGTCAGTTGCGGGCGACAACTAAATACCCACTTGGCGAGCGAAAACAGCTTTGAATTGTGTAGTTAGATTCACTTAAACTGTCAGCATTCCTTGTAAATAACATCAGGGCAATCCATTCAACCGATACTGTCAGTTTGGAGTGAGTGTTACTGTAGTTAGACACACGCGATGCGATGCGACGATGCTGGGAGCCTGGGAGCCTGGGAACTGGGAAGATTCTCGCTGCCGACCCTAAAGTGAAGACGTAAACCCTTCAGCTTCATCTTCGGGAGACGCTCTCACCCTCAACACCCTTCAAGTAATGGCCCTTCCTCACGATTCTCTCGGCACGGTCGTGCTTAATCACTCGTACGTTCACCATTTAAACGTGCATTGCCTTTTCGTTGCATGGCTTAGAGGAAGGCAGACTTTTCGGATAGGTCTGTAGAAACGGATTGAAGCGACAGGTAACTGGGGTTGTCATTAATGTGTCTCGAGTCATTCAAGGCGTGGGCAACGGATTTTGGTCTTTTGGGAAGGGGATAAGTGGATGAACTAGATGAATGAATATTAAATAACAGGTACCTATTTTACGTGATCCTTGACTGGATCACGAATGAATCTATGTCTGAATAAATCTATAGTCTGTTCAGCGGAGTGATATTCAAAATAAATAACGCTCTTTGTTGATAAAATAATCTGCTGAAAGCTTAGACGATTTAGTAGCTTATGACTACTTTTTATTCATAAATCAATATTCACTATTTTTTACAATTTCGACTATCATTCTTTAAAAATTTGGAACAATATTGAACACATGCCTCATGTCTTTTCTGACAATAATCCTATCAATCAAATAATCCATTTCGATTATTCATTGGAACTTACTAAAGAAAGCTCTTTGTGATAAGAGTCGGCACCTGAACAGCCTAAATTATGTATTTTATTATAAAGTCAGTGTAAAAAGTATAATGAGTCAATACTACTAACTCGCTAGTGGTGGCCCAAGAACTTCACTGGGAATATTCAATCCAATACTTTTTTAATTTGGTTATTAATGATAAAGAGTCAGTAAGAGGGCATAGTGGAATGAAATAATCAAGATATCAGGACATGTTATGCTCATAACAAACTCAAACTCAAGGATGTTTCATCGCTTTCTTAACCTTCATCATACTTTCCACGATGATTCTTGAACTCATTTTTATAGCCTCATAAATTCTGTTCAATACTTCAATGTTATTGAAGATGAACACGAAACATTTCAGTGATACACATATGCATATCACCCTATGTTCAATGACCTTGTGTAGAGGAAGCGTGAACTTTTAAGCCTTGAGAGATGTAAGATTGGTGGCACGAAAGAAATCTTTTCATCCAAGTCAAAATGCTGGAATATAGATTGATAAAACTCTTGACTCGATTAAGGTTCAGATAAGAATTAAAAAAACAGTGACCCTCTGTTATCCTTGCCAAAATAACTTGCGTGTGTGAAGTGATTCCGGAAAAAACACGTTTCATACCACTGTAGGCTACTGGAGACCATTAAATCTTATTCTATGAAATAAAATGAGACTTGGAGTTGTTAGAATTGAACCATTGATTGTACCTGTGTTTTCTTCGAATGATTCTATCATGATTCGAATCATCTTACTACTTCATTATGATCATATCGATATGCCAATAATAATAATATTCCTCATCCAATGCCAATAATAATATAATCTTCCATATCTGATATGGTTTGGTATTTCAAGTACCCAATTCAAGCATCTCCTCCTGAAAGGGTCAGCAATAATGTCAACCGTAACATACAGTAGTGAGTTTGTGCACAACTTTACAGCAGCTTCACTTCAAACCACTTACTATAATTTTCTAATACAATAACACTATCTACAATCTTAGCTGGCACTGAAGCCATCTCTTGGCGATGATTCCAATCCGTTTATTCCCCTATTTGGCATTTCACTCCTTTCCGTAGGCACAGAGAATATGCCACAAAGAGGAAAGCCAGGAATGTGGCGCTGGCCACCCTCACTTCTTGGTACATACATACAGAGTACAGAGAACAGAATACACCCACCTTATTGGGTTCACAGCGGTCACTGACCTCCACAACAATAAAACTGGCCATTGAAATTCTGTCCTTCATCGGGTCAATCAATATGCCAACAGACTCCGAACACAGCAACAATGACTATGATTATTATTTCTTCCCACTCAAGTAGATAACAATATTTTCAATGAGGAATTCAGCAAGTATGTGGCTGCTGATAATTGTATTTAAAGACGTGGAGTTGGTCCAATAATCTACTAAGAGTTCGCTAGATACTGATAGTGGTGCAACAACCAGAGCTACTAGCTGTTTCTTGTATAATTTTGATAATTTATACATATTTTTTTCATGCAGTGAAATGGAAAATTACATGAAATATGATTTGCTGTAACAGTAACAGACATGATATTTTTAGACCAACAAATTAGTCTACTACAAATTAGACCTACAAATAGTCTACAAATTAGATAATTGTAGTAGGCTATATATTCTATTAAGTTGTAGAAAATTCAATGAACTTCAGCTTACCCGTTTTACACAAATGGCTAGTAGATCTTTCTGACCCTTCTTGCATCCAACTTCTCAATCAACAGAAATAGTACAAGGAGTATCCTTAGTTTTTCTCCCCCAATCAGTGCTTCTTTGTGAAAAATATAAATAAAAAAAAATAAACAAGAAATATAAACTGCATGAATTTGTCTACTGAGCTGTTAGGAGAAATACGGATTGTAGCGAAGTATCTGATCAGTTTCAATTTCGACTTGGTATTCTTGCCTATTCCAACTAAATTAAGCATGAAATCAAACGCAAACATTTTTCCAGTCATATAGAAACCATTAGGACCCTGTAAATCATATTGTTGATAATATTTCTTTGTTACACGATTCAAGTTAGTAAAATGATGTACTTGTCGGTGGTTTGCGTGCTTGTAGTGTGGCCAACAGGCAACCAAAAGATCTCCGAAAACAAGCCAAAGATAATATCTCAATCATAATTGGGTGGCGGCGCGCTCAGGTTATCGCCATGTCGTTAGTGCAGTAAGGGAAGCGGACAAGGTCAAAGCGCAACAAGACTGAGACAAAGAAGAAAAATAAGGCGAAGCGGAAGATTAAAAATAGGGAGAAAAAAGAAGAAGAAGAAGATGATGAAGAAGAAGAAGAAGAAGAAGAGGAAGAAGAAGAGGGATGGTATGTGTAAGGGTAGGAGGAGGAGGAGAATTAGGGAACTGATGAAGAAGATGGATGAAGAAGAGGAGAAGGAAGTAGTAAGGAAAACTAGGAAGAAGACTATATGAGAATAGGAGGGAAGGAGGAGGAGAAGTTACAGGAGGAGAATGAGAAGGACGAAGAAGAAGAGGATAGGAGGAAAACCAGGAAGAAGACTATATGAGAAGAGGAGGAGCAGAGGAGACAAAAAAAATTAAAATAAGAGAATGAATAAAGGAAGTGGAAAAATAATAACCCTGGACTATGAAGCAACTGAGAACATAAAAGATTGGAACCATGGTCCAGGTAGAGCAAGTGTTAGGGAACCTCCCGCGTTGAGATTCTCAACGAATAGAAGTGTGAGATGAGATTAGGAGTAGGAATAGGTATGAGGATGAGAAGAAAAAGAAAGAGTGTTGAGTTATAAGGAGCCGAATGGGTCGGTCGGTCGGCCGCTCTGAACAAACACAAAAATATTCCCGCTGATAAACAATCCACCGCTATGTTATTAAGCTGCTCTGGTCCCGACATTTTCAACTCGGTCTATTGGGTGGGATGATAGCTCTGCTCTGCTCTGTTCTACACCAACTGAAAACCTGATACAAAGTTGTATGTGCTCTATACCATAGAAACAGGAAAACAAATATAAATTATTTGTGAGAGGAGATATTTGAAAGCATTCGAAAAACATAATTTTGAGTCATAGCATTGTCGATTGGTGTATTAATTGGTCTGAACTGAAGAAAGAATTTCTTTCTCTCGAGACTGTGTTCACCAATGTGAGAAGACCCTTCAATCAATCCAGATTGGTTCACAATTAATTGATGAAATCACACAAAAATTGATAAAAGATCATTGTCTTCTCCCATTATGAGCTCTAAGAAATCTTTCAAAGAAACCTCGTGGCTCGTGGTATGAGCTATTTAAGAAGATGGGCTGATGGAAAAGTAGCAACTGCGTTGACGCAATCGAACATCAAAACAAGTTGCTTTAATTCTATCACAGTAGTAGGCTGAATTTCTCGTTGTAATCTTTGAATTCAAAACTTATTTTACAAAGTGCTACAAATGCATTTATTAATTTTTCGTATTGGACTTTTCTCAATCATAAATACTTCACATGAAATGTCTAATTGAATATATCAAAATGGAGTATCAATGCTCTTTGTTACGTGTACTATGTGAAATTGAAATATCACGGGAGAAGTAACAGGATCTATCTTCAAGCTATATTATTTATCCTGTATCAAATCAAACTCACTTGAATTGGTCTAATCTTGCGTCACAGGAAATTGCAAGAGCTGCACGTGTTGTCAGTAAAAACTAAAGACTTAAAGAATCATTTCTGAATTGATTCATCTCACGTTCAGAATAGATTGAAATGGCTCCATTCAGATGATTCAGATCCAGTTACAGTTATTATACAATACAAGAGGATCAATGTGATTGGTCTACAGACAAATGCAGTTGGTAACCAAGTTAATTAAGGACCTGTTCTGAATTCGCACCGCATCACCCAATTGCTAGCAATCGGAAAGGGAAGGAGATTTATATTTCAATAACAAAAGAAAGTGCGTGAAACAGTTATAGTAAGTACTTCAGTTTGAGTGTCTGGCAGAGCAGAGAGCCGACTGAAATGATATTGGATTATTGATCCGTATCATGGCCACCCAGGAACATTCAAACAACAAAGGTTTGCCTTAAGGCAATCAAGTGAATCCAGGATCTCTTCCTTAAGTCTTGGTCAGTCATTGTTCTATTTCTTTCAATCTGTTGGGAATCTGGCTAAATTGGGAAAATGATCCAGGAAATTGAATCATCAAAATAGAATAAAGTGAAGTTTTTACTGCCTCCTGTATCCTATTTTGCGGGTTTTATAATTAAGTCTAGAAATTACTTCATCTACGAGAAAAATATGTTATCTGTACATTATTCATAAAACAGATTCTGTCAGAATAATTAAATAGCCCGCAACCTTTCTCGACTGATACACATACAAGGAGGTTGTTCACAGTCTCTTTGGATAATTAATTAGCTGTGAGCTGTAGCACTGGAGGTTTCGTACAATTCTCATCTTCAGAAGTCCTGCGTATGAGATGAGTTCTATCATCTCGCCATGGTAGATTGACTGGCTAGGATGAGAGATGGAGATTATGAAACCCATATAATTTCATTACTTCACGTTTGACAAGAAGCAGAAATATCAAAAGGATTCGTTGTTCGAATCAAATCTATTCTAGGGAGAGCAATTTACTAATGTGTGAGCCAGAATGAAGCTGTAATTTCGAAGCTGGAAAATAGACCTCTCAAATCATTCAATGTGGCAAGGCGTATACTCCACTCTAATAAAAGTTAATATAGAGTAATTATTGTCCTCGAATAAATAAAATACACTCTAAAACTTCTGAAATTGAAGTTAAACTTGCACTTTAAAGTATAATAAGATAACACGTGAATTTTCGTTTTGGTGCACTTAGTTGGACTGAAATAATATTGATAATACTATGCCATATATATTGAAGTTATTCACAAAATAAATTGCTCTCCTGTCGAAAATCAGTTACATTACTTCATCAAGTTCATCTTGCTAATTCTCCATCTCAGCCTCAATAAACAGAAACTCTCTCAAGGAGAATTCTCTGATCATTCTTCTAATCAATCTTCATCAATCCTTCTCAAAAATAATCCCGAGGTCAGAAATGCATTATTTCATTGATACAAATGAAACTTTATAACATAGTTTTCTCACAGCTACGTGGTATCAATCAACACCTGCTATGAGTTAAGTAGCACATCTCAATAATTCAAACCAAAGAAGGAATGTCGAACACTGAGTACCGATCAACAAATTAGACATAGAAAATATATTTTCTCATTGACGGTAATAATTCAAATCAATCAAGTCTCATATGATTGTTGAACCGATATGAAATAAAAATATATAGACTGTTCATTCAATGAAGCAATAAATCTTCCAAAGGCATCAGAGCGTAGCTTTAAAATGATATATTTCATTGACTTCAACAGATCGAGCTTCAAAGCCTAGTTTACGATTGATCATGTGTTCCATTTATAATAATTGCAGTGATTCAATCTAAGGGAAAAATTCTTCTAAACAGATATCAGTATACAATTAGTATCTATTGATGTAACATAACAGGATCTATCAACTGTTTCTATCTACTTACTACAATAGTAGCAGGGAAAGAAGTTCATACTCTTTATAGTTCTTTACTCCTTGCTAGTAATATTTAACCATCATTTATCTCATTCTGATTCTATACTGCAATTTAATATTAGGACTTCACATGTCTCTTTTGATCGAAATATATAAGGAGCTTCACTAGAGCCTCAGGAAGACATGACATGAAAATGTATTCAGCCTGGGTAAGTTGTGATCGAAATCCAATTACTCCAACAATATAATACAGATGGAGAAAGAATGAGTTTATAATGATCACAGTGATTAAATCTGGAGAAAAATCCATCTTAAAAACAAATCATCTTCATATTAATGAGATAGCGTGATTCAAGATATTTAAAAAATGGGAATCATATTTTGTGGAGCAAGACCATTGAAAATGTCCATGATCAATTTATTGATTAATAAAGGAACTGAAATTGACTCGAATAGTATAATGGAAGATGCGAAAAAATTAATCAAATAAAAGCTTACGATTTGGTAATTCATGAACGATGAACAGGTATCAACAGTCACAAATTGAAGATTAATTAGGCAGAATTATAAAAGATATTTTAGCAACCAGAGGTTATTGATTCACTGACAACGAGATGGTAAAGAATAGGAGAAGAGTTTTCATATTGATCCATTAGAATTGTTCGACGATAATAGAAACAGATGTATGTTGAAGGAAAGTAAGCAATTCAACAACAAACAAAGAAAAATAAAATTCAGGAGTTGCATGGTATTAACGATGACGATGATAATAAATTCTGATAGGAAAGAAGGAGCAATGTAGAACAAACGCGTCATGAACATCAAGGACTCGTGATTATTATGGGAATGCTTAGCAAGTGACCGGAGGAATAAATACCAGTAGAGCCGACTCGAGACACAGTGAGGACTTTCACCACCGCATTCTGCAGGATTGCAGCAGACTAGACTCAGTCTCACCTTCGCAAGGACGAACCAAGCACAAGCCATAGCAGTTGCAGCCTCTCAGCCTCTGCTCTAACCCTTCCTCCTCTGCTATTTACGATGAAAACATTCTTCAGCTACTTTCGTCTCGTGGTTAAAGCCGCCTTATTCAAAACTGAAGACGATTATAGTCATCCTCAACGTGACTGGCTGCCGATAATAAATTTCCAATTGTGAAAACAAAGTTCGTTGTACAGAGCGTTTGCCAATTTTACGACTTGGAGGCTTGAATTCGATAGGCGGATCTGTCTTTCTTTATTCTACTCATTTTGTTGTTCTATCTTCTGTTGCTCATTCTATTATTCCTTATTCGGATATCTCAACTGTTATTTTCAAGTTATAGCATGTTTTCAGTGTTCTTTGTGAAGCTTGTGGTTCTATCAGGACCATGAGGTTTGAACTAGCCCAATTACTCTCGATGAGGATTATCAAGAGTTATGAAATAATATATACGATAACATTTTTATTTGTATGATATAACAGTATCCAATTGAAATGAGTAAGCAATACAGAGTCTAACAAAGAAATTTGATCTGATTGGAGAAATATCTAATTAACTTGAACGTTATAAATTTTTACAAAAATTTTATCTCTAGGCTACAGGCTCAGCTATGCTCTTACATCAGATTGCTTAACGTTATCCCACACCATGAATGAAGTGATATAAGTCCCTCTCTAACATCCCAAAAACGCTGAAGTCAATAGGTTTCTAGTTCTAAATTATCGTAACACACAATGCACAGCTATTTCCAGTGCCTTGTCTTTGTCTTGACAACTTTCCAACAAAACTGTGACAAAGACTCATATAAAACTTCCTTCCCGGATCCATTTTCCTTCTTCCTCTTTCCTGTCCGACGTCGCCAACCTGATGTCTTTTCTCGAGTCATTCATTCATTCATCGCAGTCATTTTGTTGCCTATCTGACAATTTCTCATCAATTTGGCTGACGAACATCCGCTCCACTGAAGAATTGGAAGTGATTAGGTCATTCATTTCCATATGCCTTCTTTGGATATCTGTTAGGTCCTCACTTACATCCTCAAAGTAAGTTAATCGTCGCCTACTGCACTTGCCATCATTGAAATAGTTGGGCCCGTCCTTTCCTCTTATTGCATTTAGATTCGAATATTTCAATAGAATTTAAACTCATTTTCGATCTGAAATGAATATTTGAGTTTACAGTCTTAGCATATTACTTCCTGTACATACAGTGAGGCTATGGTATGTGAGAGGTTTATATTAGTAGACCATAAAAGGCTTTCCAGCAATTGTAATTTATATTGAGGTACAATAAAGCTGGGTTTACACCAAATTTATTAACAAAATGTTAATAACTTAATCCTTATAGATTCTATAAGATTGAACGGAACTTGACAAACACATATGTTCATCATGTGTATGATAAGTTATGTTCGATCTTATAGAATCTATAAGGATTATGTTATTAAAATTTTGTTAATAACTTTTGTGTAAACGCAGCTTAACTATATTATATTTATGTCGACTTTTACAACTGAAAGATCTCATGTGACTGACTCATAATAGAGATCGTAGTCAAGTGGTTCAGACGCTGGCATTATAAGGCAAAGATACTGGGTACAAACCCCAGCCAGCCAAGATATTTTTCTCGGATCACTCTTTTGGATGGACATGAGAACCGCGTCGTGGACACGTAAAACAGTCGGTCTTGGTTGCCAATAAACATAATTTCAGAGGCCCTGACGTTCATCAGGTGCGACCTGGAAACTCTGAGATCAGCACCGAGCCAGATAGGCCACATTTATTTATTTCATTTATCAAGTCATAGCAAGCATCAATTGAGCATGACAGAAAAACATTACCAAATTATAAAGAAAGATACAAATAGCAGTTTATAGTGCAGATATATCAATAGGCGTGTTGATTATGATTATGTTAAAGTTATTTGAATTGTATGTAACTTATAATGATTAAATACAAGTATGGTACCCTAGAATAATTTCGAGTAGATTCTAAGTTCGTGGCTGGAACTGAAGTTATTTATACGCTCTAAACATTTACATACCGATCATATTCGTGTTTGTTCGCATTCCTCAACCAGATTTCAAATTCACCAGTAAAAAATCTGGACATTTTATGAGTTTCATGTAACTCCTTATCAAAACTTGTCAGTTTATTCGAAATAGCACATGGGCGGCTTTCGGTTAGTCATGTTCGTGTCGCAGCCTAAACATGTTCGGTTCGCGTGGCTCAGTTAGTCAAACATAGCTACAATATATAGCTATAGATATTCAGCTCGCGTGGTCTAGTTAGTCAAAGATTGAGACTATAACTATACACATCTTAACTTTGGTGGTTGAGTGAGCTAAAGATTGCAACCATATAAACCATATACCTTGGACTATATGCATGTATAAATGAATATTCTGGGTATATATTGTAAGTATACTACATGAAACAGCAGCACCGCTTATTATTATAATCGTGGAATGCGATATTTCTAGGAGTAGTCGGCCGGCCTGATCGCCAGTAGTGAATTCTGACCGACCAGGTTGCAGCTTGCTCTTTACTCGTATTACGCAAAATGCATGTTACGTCACTTGACGTGGCCGCTGGACAAAGTTACTTTGATTCGTGATTAAAATTATTAGGCCAGCTATGTCGATGAACTCCAGCAACTTCCTAAATAGGTGGGTATTAAGAGGCATATGAGTGGGTTGAATCATAGACCAGCCAGCTCCTAGATAAGAAATACCTTTCTACTTCTATAAAAAACAAATAGTTGAAAAATGAACAAGCTCATCATTTGAAATTCGAATTTTATTGAACACTTTGATATGCAAAACTTGGAAGGAATCGGATAAAGATGGATGAATTACCTATTTAAAGACAATTAATTTCAAGTGGACTGAGTATGTTATACAGAGAACATTTATCATACAGAGGAATACTGATGATGTATAAGAATCATAATATGAACTTGGTAAATGTACATAAGAAAAACACCAAAAACAAGCAACATCATAAGGCAACTTATAGTGAGGTCCAAGTTATAATGGCAGTGAAGAAAGATAGGAGAACCACGTTTCCTATCCTCTGTCTTGTCAATGCCTTCTATAGACGGTAGCTGATACAGGTTTATTGATGTAATATAAACTGCTCATTCTCGTTTGAAATGATCAATTATATTTTATCAAGCAAGAAATTATAATTCTCGATAATTTTATAATGAATCTTTATAATTAAGATGAAACATTTTGTTAATTAATTATTAATTCTACATTGTTAAAAGACGATCTGGCAACAGAACAAATCGAGAAAGAGATAGCGCTATCCTCTTTGTTGAATGATAGCCAAGGATAGCAATATCATTGCTAATGTAACACTGCCTTTATAACGTAGACCTAACTATAGTTATGCATAACTATCAACAATAACTGTATATAGGTCTAGTAGTTCGTAGCGCGACGTTACTACTGTATCAAACTTTAGGACTAGATTATTCTCCTTCATTTCAACAGATCTACTCAATCTGATGTACAATATTGACTCAGATTGATAGCATATGAATTATTATCAATATTGAGCAGTAGAAGTTCTATTGGATAATAATAGATTAATAGGTAAATATTAAATAATTGATTCATAAATCGCAAATAAATATTGAAAGATGGTAAATATCTGAATTTCATAGTCATGTTGTTGTTTCACATTATATTTGATCAAATTCCAAGAACTCTACAATGTTACAATATGAGCTTTTGATTTGGAGTGGTGGAGAAGAATGTGTAGTGAACAATTTGTTATTTTGTAAAGTTCAGTAATGATGTATGCAGATGTTTCAGAATGTTATTCTCTTCGTAAACTGCCATCCAGTCCAGAGTTATGTTATGCATATCACAAGTGGATTGGAGTAGAGATAATTTAAAATAACTGGAGCCTTGAAATTCCTACTTCAGTTTTTTTACAGAGAACGTAATGTAAGGAAGGATAGCACCTGCCCAACAGCTTGGAGTCAGCTTTCCAGTGTCTTCTTTTGTTACCCACAAGCCACAAAGGTACAGACGAATTGCTATACTATCATTTCTATCCGAAACCTGTGGTTTTTAGCTGTTATCCACCACAAGGATACTCACACAAACCTTCAGAAAGAGAGGAATGATAAGTGTATGAAATTTATGTCATTTTCTTCATCAACAACTTGAAATGAAAATTGTAAAGAATTTAACGAATGATTAATTCAATCAAGAACTGTTGTTATCCAATGAAATATTGATGATTTATTTATTGCAAATACTGTTATCTTGTATAAATTGAAATAATCTATCAATAACCTAATACGAGGATAATAATTCCAAGAATAATAGGAATAGACAGGGATTATCATTACGATATTATGTGTGACTAATCACATGGAATGATGAAAAAGAAATTGGGTGATATGCATCCTGAATAATATGACATTCATGAAATGAGCATAATACAGGGTTACTACAAAATATTAGGGCATCGGGCTCGACATCCAATCAGCAGCAAAAATGTGTGGCTGCCAGAATGACAGCCCTAGTCTAAAAACAAAGCTCGGTGATGGAGTGAGCGACTGGCTGCCCGGAGCCGGATATCTGTGTCAACTGGTTGCCTGGCTGGTTGCTCGTTTTGGATGCCTAGTCTGTGAGGGGCTCAGGGTATTTACTGTAAATAAACTTTGGAATTTTCTTTTCCTATTGGTATAAACACTACTCATTGAAAATGAGTACTTTGAACTTTGATGGTTATGATTTTTTTTTAAATCCGATGATTCATTTGTAGTAACCTTGTATATCATCAACCTTCCTTTCAAATTCAATTATCAATACCGGGTGATTACAAATGAAATAGACAGTTTGAATAGCTTGTAGAGAATTTATTATTTAAAAGTTTAGATCATTACTTACATGATTACATAGAAGAATTCTTGAAGTTTTTATTGAAAATTTACAGATGTTCAATGTGTGCACCATTTGCAACATGACAGATATCAACCAGGTAGTAAATTTTCTGACCACACACGACTAAGCATCTCATGGTAAAAAAATAAATTCGTATGGCTTTTTGTTGGTGGGGAGTTCCCTTTCGGGAATGTTCCACCGCCTGAATATATAATTTAAGCCGTCAATGGGCCTTACGACTGTCATACTTCAGCCGGGACCGACAGTTTAACGTGCCCATCCGATAACACGGGAGTGTTCTGGTTAAAAAACTTTTGACTAATAAACCAAAAATGACTATAATTAAGATCATTCAGGTCATTCATGACCTGAATGACTATCCATGGTTAACTGTAGCAAGAGCATTTGTGATTCGTTGTTTAAGATCATCGATATCAACAGGAAGCGGTGGTACAAAAACTCTGTCTTTCACATAGCCCCACAAGAAAAAGTCGCAGGGTGTTAGGTACGGACTACGAGGTGGCCACGGCTGAAACACAACGTTTTCCTCACTTGCACGGCCGATCCATCGTCTAGGAAGATGTTCATCCAGATACCCTCTGACGTCTGAGTACCAGTGAGGCAGAGCTCCATCTTGTACAAAAATGAAGTTACAACTATCTTCATGGAGTTGAGGCATTAACCATTCGGTTAACATGTCCAGATAAATTCTTCAAATTCATTTTCAAACGTCTCTGCAGAATTTTCCACACAGTAGGTTGAGGAATTTGCAATTCTAAACTCGCTGATCTAGTCGATTTTCCTGGACTTCATACAAAAACATCATGAACACTATCATTTTTTTCTTCTGTAACAGGTCTTCCAGTACTCTTCTTCTTACACACACATCCACTGCTTTCAAAACGTTCATACCAGTCATAAATTGATTGCCTTGTTGGTGGTGGTTTACCATATTTTGTTCTGAAATGACGCTGCACAACAGTAACAGAGTTTGTTTTGGCTAATTCAAGAACACAATAAGCTTTCTCCACTTGAATAGCGGCCATATTGCTAAACTAAACTGGCTGTTGTAACACGGAGCAGCCGAAAATAGCCAGCAACAGTTCTACCAACATAAACTTTAAGAAATTCCCTACAAACCTATATCACTTACTATGTTGAAATACACCAGTTTAATTTTGTACAGGCTATTGAAGTTGTCTATTTCATTTGTAATCACCCGGTATATTATTATCAGTAATAAGTGAGCATGAATGTATTATTTTATTGTCTTGCTACTCATCAACAAGCATAGACAAGTCAAATTCCTGAGCAAAATTAACTCCATTGACTATTCTGATTGTCACAGGAAAATTCAAGTTTTTCAGACTGTCTACAAAGATATTTTCAGTTAGAAGAGATTTGACAATTGACATTCTTGTTTCTTATCAGAACATCATTCTTCCATGAAAATAAAATCGAAGAAATTTCGGGAGCAGAGAATATGGTGAAATAACAAACAGATGTTCAGAATGAAAATGGAAATATCAACCAGATCTTATGAAATAGACACAGCTTTTATTTTGTTTATTACGAAACAGAATTCCTTGAATTTCAATACAAGGTCTTTGAGATTCAGAATAAATCGACCACTAGTTGAGATTCATCGACTTGGAAGGATCACATTGACATCAGAGTTGCATTTCAAACAAGTGGAATTCTGATGAAACTGATCTGGTAACAGGTCTGAGCGCTGAGGATCAAGAAATGAACATAAATTTATTTTTATTATGACATTCACAGTTATACAGTACGAAGATTTACAATGATAAAATAAGATTGAAAGTACTGTATATGATACAAATACCAAAAATGACTATATCCTATATCAGGATACGAATATCCTGACTATATTTCAGGACTAATAAACCAAAAATGACTATAATTAAGATCATTCAGGTCATTCATGACCTGAATGACTATCCAGGAATAAGTTTGTGCCAAGTAAAGCCCCCTACACACTTCCAGACCAGACCTCAGACCAAGACCGTTTGGCAAACGGCAAATCATTATAAAAATTGATCAATCTTCACCTATACAAGCTGTACAATACAATGCTTTTATAACTCATAAATTAATTACTTGTTAACCACAATAATCAACAGTTTTTCGATGAATTATAAAAAACCATCATCGATTTCCTGTGAGTTTTTCTCCAATTCACTGTATCTCAATTATTTTATTATTTCTATAAAATTAACATTAGAACCTTGAGTATATAGGCCTACTGTAGTTCGTCACATATTCCAGGATAACTTCCATTTAATACGTGACATGTGTAATATTTCGAGAGTAAGTGGATAATCCAGTATTGCTACCAATCTAATGAAATTCAAGAGTTGATCAATACTACAGCAGAATAACTTTAAAAAATATTACATTTATTTATTTATTTATTCATTCACAATATCACATCGGAAACAACAGGTAATGACCCAAATATGTTTCCTTAACACAACAATAAGTACAGTATACAATTCAATCAAAACAAAAAAAAGATACTAAAACTAACGTTTGAAAAGAAAGAAAATAATACTTAGAAAACTACTTCTTAAACATTCCTTAATAGAGTTGATGGTGGAAGTGATGGTGAAAATGAATATATGAAGTGATGAAGGAGAGAGGTGCTTTCAATAAAGATGATGAGAGAGCATGCAGTCTCATATGAATGATAGGATGAGGGTGATAATGATAACTGCCAGCAAAAAACTTTGAAAATAAGGGGGAAGTAAGAATAAAATGAGTTTGAATGTGCAAATAAAGAAAAATTAATATTTAAAGAGTGATATATTTAACAATGATACAAATATCAGCGAAAATTATGGCTTCTGATTAAAAATTCAGTTATTCTGATTCTCTCTCAGAAGCATCGTTATTGTGCGATTGAAACTTAATGGGCCATCAGAAAACACGTCCACCCCACAGCCAAGTCCATTCAACAATCTTGGCATGTGGTTGAGGGGGGAAAAATATGCATTAACTGTCCTTCACCTCTGTACCGCGAATAGGGAATGCCATCTTCGCCTGAGAGTGGGCACGGCGAATCCAATTCTTCCCAGGAGATAAGAAGAATCAACCTCATTCGTTAGTACCTATCTTACGGAAAAGAATCAAAGATGATACCTCTCTCCTGAGCTTAAGAGCATCAACTTCAAACAATGATCTTAATCGACGTGTAGAACGAATACAAATCATACTAAAGCTATTTCTCGTTGAACATAATTTTCATCTTCAGAAAAGAGGATGATTCCATTTTTGTAAAGAGCCATAGAACTTAATCCTAGCTAACTACACAAACAACACACCTCAATTACATACTGTACTACGTGTATTCATACATTGCCCATTGAATTCTGCAAGGAGCACTCACAGTCACACAAAATAATACTCATTCTTCTTAACAAGAAAATCGCATGTCGATGGATTATCTCTCCTTGAAACCAGATCATAACCTACAGCGCGAACGATTTGTGTGTCTGAAATTCTTTTGTTTTATTTTTGTCTCAGATGTATGGAATTAGGCTTAGCGATCAGCGACTGCCCCAACAAGCGGTCCCTGCGGCAGCCGTAGGCGTAGCATTATGTGAGATGCTGATGCTGGTCAAGTGAACAACAGGTGTATGGAGGCATGGAGGCATGGAGGCACGCCTCTCATGTTATGAAACAAACCAGTCCCATAGAAGGCCATGCTATCCCAAACCAAAGGCCACAGCCAGACTACTTTTGATTTCGAATTTACTTATGACCGACTTTAATCTTTCCGCCTCTTCATTGTTCGATGCGGTAATTATGCAGCAGAATTGGCAAGAATTAGATGTGAAGTTAATGGCCAGGCTATTCAAAATGGTTTAGGTGTCAATCAAAGTACTCCGAAATAGTAGGTTTTGTCCGAAATAGTGTGAATGAGTTTGTCGAGTTGCCTAGCTCATTCAAGGTATTGGCACATTCTTTTAGAGCAAATTCTCAAACGCTTAGAGTGGTGGTGATATTTTGTTCAAATATACATAATGACAAAATCAATCGTGGAATCACAGTATGAAACGGTCATGGATTGTATAAAAAGTTGAAGATTACAAGTTGATTACATTTAATAGTTAATTCCACATGCATAGTGACAGTATGTTCCTAGATGAAACTTTTATCATTTCTCAAACAAACAGGAATACTGTTTATCTGGAGCAAGAACTAGTAGAGAATTGGATCTACCATAAATGATCAATTTTCTTTATTGAGATGAAACTCATATTGGATGAGACTAGAGTTAGATGAGGAAGGGATCAGAAAAATGTTCATTTCCTTCTTATATTTTTCCATACAATATTTGATTTACTTACAGGTTTCTACTCAGACCTTCCAAGCATAAGTTGGTACCTGAAACAAGCAATGGCATTTGTTAGAAAAAAGTGCACAGTATGAAATGTGCTGTATACATAGACAATGCCAAGTTCAATTCTGCAATGATTAATTGAAGCACACCATTGGATTTCCCACGTTGGCGATGGGAGCGGGACAGAGGGATAATCTGTTCGGTACAGTTTTTTTTTATTTAAATTGGATAATCTTTTTCAATAAAATTATTAAGCTGTAATTAATAAAATTATTATTAAGAGTGAGAAAAAGTGGCAACTGAAATTTTTAAGTGGTCTAATAAGAGAGTTTTATGGGTTGTTGAAAGTGCTAACTCCGTTTTCTTTCCAGATCATGAACGGTTTCGAATTGTCCATTGGAATATTTTTTAATACATTCAGTTTATCATTGGCTTTGTTCTAATATGCGTTTTTCGCGATTCATGCGAAAATAAACAAGTTATCGAATTTACAAAAAATTGTTACTTTTTTATCTATGAACGATATGGGGAATAGAATGTTTTAGTTTGGAAATAAACATTTTTTAATTTTTCTGTTAATATAGTCTAAACCGTTTATGATCTGGAAAGAAAACGGAGTTAGCACTTCAATGACCCATAACTCCCATAACTCGCTTATAAGACCAGTTGAAAATTTCAGGAGCTCCGTAATATTCTTGAGAAAAATGGCGGAAAATGACTAAAAAACATGTTTTTCACGGTTTTCTCGAAAACGGCTCCAACGATTTTCTTCAAATTAATACCATGGATAGCTATTCATAAGCCCTATCAACTGGCATGAGTCTCATTTCTGGGAAAATTCCAGGAGCTTCGTAATTTTTTTGAGAAAAATGGCGGATAATGACTAAAAAGCCATGTTTTTCACGGTTTTCTCGAAAACGGCTCTAACGATTTTCTTCAAATTTTTACCATGGATAGCTATTTATAAGCCCTATCAACTGACATGAGTCTCATTTCTGAGAAAATTACAGGAGCTCCGTAATATTCTTGAGAAAAATGACAGTTACTAAAAAAACATGTTTTTCACGATTTTCTCAAAAACGGCTCTAACGATTTTTTTCAAATCCATACCCTGTATAGTTATTTATTAGCTCTATCAACTGACATGAGTCTTTTTCCTGGGGTACTAATGGGGGGTCCACCCAATCCTTGAGAAATGGACTTTGTAACCTCCTTCTCGTGCATGAGATAGGTAGGTACACGGTTTTAATTTTTCTTCTTCCGTATACCGTGGGTACGGTAGGTAGAGCAGTTTATAAAAGAACACAGTCATAGTCAAGATATTTCATCTGTAGAACAGCTGTTTTGACGAATTTCAAAAAAATCATTGAATTTCACAATTTACATAAAGGAAAAAGTACTCAAATTGTATATACACATATACAGTAGCCTGATCGTAGTTGCAAATATGTTGCCGTCAATCGTCATTATGTTATTCCCGTTTTAGTTTGGAAATAAACATTTTTTGAATTTTTCTGTTAATATAGTCTAAACCGTTTATGATCTGGAAAGAAAACGGAGTTAGCACTTCAATGACCCATAACTCCCATAACTCGCTTATAAGACCAGTTGAAAATTTCAGTTACCATTTTTTCTCACTCTTATAATGATCTTAACAATTATATTGAAAAAGATTATCCAATTTGAAAAAAGTGTACCTATCAGCCTTAAGTCGTGATTAAATGGTTGAAAACATCGTTGAATAGCAGTGGTTTGTTCAAGGCTCAATAATTCTAAGAGGTAATGATGGATTTTGGAAATCTACCAAACGTTTCAGAAAACCGGAACCTTGCGGTCAGTAACAAGGAAAGCAGAGCAGTAAACCATGAAGATCGTCCAAGGTGTAACCAACTATTAGTGAGACGAAGCTGAAAATGTGAATCATGAGAGATGCGGTTTCTAAGTCGATTATTCATGATACGGTGCTTGAAGCTCTCCCATCCCTTACAATCAAAGTGTTAAATTTACCCTAGGGAAAGTGTTCCAGTTTTTACATGATGGAAACATTTTAAATCTTTCAGAATATGATTTATAATAGGTAGATGAACGATACAGGCTAACAAAGTTCGATATTTTATATGTACTCATTGACCGAGCGAAGTGAGGTGTAAGGTTCAAGTCGACGGTTTTGCATTTCTCTTTATGTTTATATGTTTAAATGTTCATATGTTCCGCATTCACGGCGAAACGCAGCAATAGATTTTCATGAAATTTGACAAGTATGCTCCTTTTTAAATTTCGCGTCGAAGTAAATACAAGGTTTTTGGAAATTTTGAACTTCAAGGATAATATAAAAGCAAAAGGAGCCTCCTTCATACGCTAATATTAGAGTAAAAATCAGACTATAGAATTATTCATCATAAATTAGCTGTCGAGTGGATTATAAATTGCATGCCATGACGCATGCAATTCAATATCTCAATGTAACTTGGTAAAAAAATCATCTTCTGTGTGGACTATTAATTGCATGCCTCATTGAACGCAGTTTTTATGCACTATTAAATGAACTATTGATTGCATGCAATTAACTAAAATAACATAGTATTGTCTCTCGACCTTTCTCTGCTTTGAACTCGGGCTGACCTGTTGCCAGTATGTCTTGAAGGAGATTAGCTTTTGATGTTTGCATTTTTGATACACCAACCCCAACAGCTATTAGCCGTTTTCACATCGATAACTCGCCGACACGACATACAGACAGGATTTACTCCGATGGACAGTATAAGAGGATGCTGTGGTTTATAACTGCGCGAGGTCTACTGTTCACAGAACTACTAGTTCAATTATTGTGATCATTTTTGTCCAGTAGGCCTGGATCATTGAAACAAGGCTACGATGAATAAATTTTCATGATTGCTCAAAACAGAAATAGAATTTGTTTCTCAAGTGAATTCTTGACTGAATAAAGAACGAATATGGATATGATGGTCTAAATTTAAATTTAATTCTTTTCTAATTTTGAAAAATCGCATGTGGGCTTCACTATCAGCAAAAATCCCTGTGATAAGGTATTCTCTGTAAGAATAATTTGAGTGGAGGAAGAGCTGTTAATTCCATTTCAACAACCCACGTTATTTCAAATACAGTAGTAGCATAAAAAAACAAGTAGAACATTCTACAGAATCTATGGTAGTAATCTATGGTTGAGATGGTATCTCAAACAAGTATTTGTTGTGGGAACTTCTAAGTATCAGCAATCAGTATGTACGGTATGTTCAAAAAGACGTAATTTGATTTCTATGTGAATCATAAAAAACATGAAAATCAACATACAAGTTGACTGAACAGCTCCCATGGTCCAGCACTCCAACACCACGAATTATGTTGTTTTATCAGATAAAGAAACCAAAAATGGGCTTGGAGCCATAAGCTCTAATTAATTCCTTCAGTCCAATTAAACTCGTCAGAAATTTATTTTTCTAAAAAAAACATTATCTGCATCAAATACAGAGCTCAGAAAACTAGTACTGTACGTTTTTTTTTTTTTTTAATTCAGGAAATAGTCAGTTATCCTACCTAATCCTTCAGGATTATCAACGAATTCTCACCAATAAGCTCTGCTCTGTATCAGAGAATTAAAATATTTATTCTTGGGAAGAAAATTTCAATTGGAATTATTATTGAGTCACTGGACCCAAGACCAAGTGGCCTATTCCATAATCTTCAAACACAATCGATAGAAAGTTGAGAACAACTTAGTTTTCATCGCCTATTCTATTAAACGGTGCGTGGCAACATTTAATTCGAACTAGGTTCAATTGATTGTTATGTCTTGACTACTGTGCATTGTGGAGATAATGACACTGATAATCAGAAAGTAGGGAATTTGAGAGACAAATACGATCAGTAAGTGAAAGTTTGATTGGGTATTCCAACGAAAATTGATTCACTAGAGTTGAATTGATTTGAATAGAGAATATTGAATTGATTTAATAGAGAATTCAGAGAACTGAATGATAGTTATTGAAAGGGTAGCCTCTAACCTAATAGATCCGTGAACAATATATTGTAGTATCAGGGTTTGATTGATTCAAACTGAACGATGTTCCAACGTTTATTTTAGTTCAAAATTGAATTGTTTCTATACTACTTTTAATCATGATTGTCTAAAATCCACAAACAATATTCTCTATCCAAAGATTTAACATGAGTTGATTTACTAAAGGATGTGATGAGAAGTAGGGGTTGGTTTTTCAGTTAGTTTCTGTGCAATGATTTCGAGCACTGCTTCGATAACAATAATTGGATTAATAATTATGATGATAGGAACTGAATTAAAATAATTGTTCTTGAGAATAGAGAATTTGAATAAAACTTGGAATAAATGAGTCACTGGACCCAAGAGTGGCCTATTCCATAATCTTCAGACACAATCAATGGATTAGAATGAGTAGAATAGACCAATACAAAAAATATTCGAATGTATTGTGGTATCATTCTTGTGAACATTTTAGTTCAGATCATCAGAATTAACAAAAAGGTATTTAATTGAACTCAGATTGGTGTGAACATGGATAAAATAAATCAATTATTTTTCTCTATTTTTTAGACAAAAAATTTACAAAAATCTATTATCTTTATTGGACAAACCTATAATCTCTGGTGTGATATAAGAATCAGTAGCAAGTTCACAGAAAGCATAATCTCATTCATCAACCGGTGACAATGCATTCCCATACGAGCAAGCCTGAAACCTGACATCAAAAAGCAAATCATACTTTCATGATTGCATAATTATTGTATGGCATCACATTGAGCAGGAAGAGTGCAGCATCAGTGATGCGATACTTTTGTCGTGGGAATTGTAACACATCTTCAACATTCCATCAATGAAGTAACGTCAACAATAACATTATGACGAACTGAAAAAAGGTCGATGTATACCTTCTTAAGTCTTAATAGGTCGTTACCAACCGAAGTCGTAATCATACCTGAATCATATCATGAAAATAGTTTAATTTTTGTAGTTTGTCAGGATACCGTAGAAGTTGTTAAAGGGCTATTGAGATTTTTCCTTTCAATTGAGAATAATCCTGAGAGTGGACTCATGAATAAACAACTAAAGTTTGGAGAGCTCTGCTCAATGCTGTCTCACTTTATAAAAAAAAAAAAAAACGTTCATAGCAGAAGGATTACATTACCTTCTGTAGCATGTGATGTATTTTTCAAATTATTTTATTCTAGATGTTACATATTGCTCCAAATCTTTGGATCAAATATTGTGCAATTTCACAAGATTATCATCAATAATTTTTTATTTTTAACGTATTCTAATATTTATGATGGTGTAATGTGTAATACCATCAAAATATATAATTATATGAAATTTAACTGTAATATGTGATATGTAATGCGAGATTATTCGAAAGTTCGCAGATAAAATGCAATAAATTTTGGGCCGATGAAAACTATGACTGTCAAATTCCTGCGCCTATCTGGTGTGATGGTGAAATTAGCAGCTGAATGGATAGTTAAGGCCATCTGTTTCTATGTGATACAAGATTATCACAGTAGTTCCAAGACTAGGTAATTACAGAGTGTTTAAAGGCCGAGACATTAAACAGTTGGGCAAATACTCAGTGTTGGTCCAGGTTTGCTTTTGTATCGTTTACAGGCCTCAACAATGTACTTATATCCATTGGCGGATATCCAGATAACAGTGAAGGCTATAAAATAGATATGCAGATGCGAGTTGAAGTGGATCTAACTGAATGGAAGGCAGGATGCGTTCTGCGTCTCCTTAGCATTTGAAACGCCTTAACGGGTCGTAAGAAATAAGGATATGTACGTCTTGTGTCCATGTAGTGCACTTTAACTGCCGACAGTACATTGCAATTTCAAATTGCAACTTGCGCACTGTTTATGATCTCCCCTTGAAATTCAAATAGTTGTTCGCTTAGCTCATTAGTAAACCGGGGTTATTCAGTGAAATTTCACACACGCCAGGGATGAAAACACCGTTACACGACTGGAATGTGCCGGATATAACTTCCAACAAGTTCAAAAACATTTTTTTTCCAAAAATGTATCCTGCGTTTTACTACACCAGTAAAGGAATACAGTTTCTCCCCAAGAGTAGCTACTAAAACGTATTCACTCATCAAACCAATGTATGATGAATAAGTGATCTACAAAAATAATGTTATTCCTCCCTAGTTCATAAAGTTATTCCTTATTCATGAAGCGCTTGGTTGGCTAAATGTATTTCAATGGCGCGCTGAAGGTCACGAAATACATAAAATAGCCAACGTACAAATAACAGTTACAAGTTCCAAATAAATGAGTTATAGAGCTGAACAGCGAGTGTACCCTTGTATCCAGATTAGATTGTAAACTGGTCTAGTAAAAGACAACTGAAGTAACTGATTATAATCTGTATCAGTTACTACTTAGGAACCTAGAAAAGTAGAAATAGGATTTCCTTGGAAATACACTGTTTGTCTAATAAATATAACAATTCATCACCAAGAAGAAGCCATCAGTCACAAGTCTGTTTTAATTCATGTGAAGCCTTGGCAACAGAGTGTATGCCCAGAAGGGGTGGCATCCCCCTGGTGAGGGGTGTTGTCAGCTTCCGGTCAAAGTCAGAGGGGTGGAGGAGGGAGTTCAGGTCAAGAAGAAAGAAGAAAATTGAAAGCATGAGAAGGAGGAAGAGAAGGTGGAAGATGAGGAGAAGAACTAAGAGAGCATAGGAGAGAAGGAGGAGGAGGAGAAAGAGAAGGAGGAACAGAGGGGGAGGAGTAGGAGGAGGAGGAGTAGGAGGAGGAGGAGGGTGGTAGTCGATAAACAGGAGGAGGATGATGGAGGATGATTGGAGGTGAAGGAGGAGGAGGAAGATGAAGAGGATCAAAAAGAAGAGGAAGAGTAAAAGAGAAGTGTCGGCATAAAAAGATTGACATTACCCTAATTAAGATTATAGTAGATAGGAGAAAGAGAAGAAACAATAAGGAAGTGGAAATATAAATAGGAAATATAAATAAGAAGAGGATGAGTGGGAGGAGAAGAAGAAGGAGGAGGAGAAGGTAGATGAGGAAGTGGATGATGACGAAGTGGAGGATGAAGAAGAGGATGAGGAGGAGAAGGAGAAAGAAGAAAAGGAGTAGATGAAAGGGAAGGAAAATGAAGAGTTTAGTTCCAAAAAGGTCTTTATCCCCGTGAGGATATTTATGGAGTATGTAAAGATGAGGAGGTGATGAACTTCCGGTAAAGTACTTAAGATGAAAAGGAAGAGAAGGAGAAGTAGCAACTAGAAAAGGAGGAGATAAAATTAAAAAGAAGAAAATTTAAAATAGGAAGAAAAAACTGGGAGGGTGAAGAATGTGGTGGTAGATGGTGAGAAGACGGAAGAGGAACATGAAAGGAAGAGGAGCTTCACTTTTGGGACCTGCTTAACAGCTGTCGTTGCTTCGAATCGGTTCCGGTCGATTTGGCAGTTAATTCACTCTGAAATGACTTGGTTGACAAAGGACGAAGGTGTTCTTACAATGGTTAGAAGCGCCTCAGAATCGTCTAAATAAACAGATTATAATGGGGTAATCAAATGATTATGCCAGGGAAGATTACTATGCAACGAATTATTCTTAAGTCAATGAATCAGTTTGTCATTATTTGATTGTTAAGAAGTTTAATCAGTCCTGGAAACATCAACATTTGATTCAAGGATTTTGATTTCAAATTTTGGAATCAAACTCTAATAAAATTCCTACAATCAGACAATACAATCACTACTGACTCACTTTTAGTAGTTGACTCTATATGGTTAAACATCAAGCCCCTCTCTTTTTTATAAAACTTCAATTTTTCATTCAACGAACTCTTTCTCTGATCTTTCACAGATTGATCATTTGTAGCTTCAGGTTATCATAAACTTGATCACAGAAAACTTCTACAAGTGCTGTATTCTGTGACTTGACTAAAGCTCTAAATGGAATTAGCCAATCGTCTTATAGATCAATTTTATTGCAGATACATAAAAATTCAAACTTAGTGGTATGAGCTCAATTTAATGGAGTTCTTGAAAGTGAAAAAATATTAATAATTCAATCAATTGATCAATCAGAGCAATTATTCAATAATACTTTTGAAGCATCAAATTTGAGCTCAATTATCCAATGGAACATAGCAGAGAAGACACAGTTGGATAGAAGTACTGTAATACTATTGTTCTCATTTTTCCATGATCTACTTTTCCTTTATACGTCAGATAGTCTGCGGCCATCGCAGATCTATTAAATCTCAAAAAACCATATCATTTTATATCTCGAGTGACATAGTTTTAGTTTTAAAGCCTCGTTTTAGTCATGAAACATTCCTCAAAATATGGTCTTAATCTTCAACAAAAGAGTGATTTTCTCGGTTCATTCGAACATCTCAACAATTACTGGAACTCTAGTGCAAAGCAGTTTCCATTCTATACAGTTTTGACCCAGAATTTCAGAGAATTCCTTATCGCATTATAAGGGTTCCATTTAATCGCAAACATTGTGAGATTTCTCTGTTTTCTATGGCTAACAATGAAGTACTATAGTTTATTTTGTGAGATTCACTTTAATCTTTCAGCACTGGTGAATCGTAAGCATTAATGTTATCAATAAGGAATGCAATGTTATCAATGAGGAAACTATAGGCTAGTAAAGTGTGTCAATTATTATTTAGTGTAATGAAAAATAACATGATGTCTGAAGGAATTTTCATATTTGGTTGTTATTCATTTGCCAGTGAATATTACATTCTTTCAATGAATAATAGGATAAAAATATGAATACATTGAAACTCTAATTGTTCATTTAATTCTTGAATAAGCTAAATTTAAAGTTTCAAGTTCAATGTTAATTATTTGGTCAAGGCTCTTTTTAGTTAAACCAATTCTCCATAATATAATATATCATTGGATTCATATGCGACATATTTGATGATCAAATTTTAGACAAATACAGTTCACTTATGAAAATCATCTCAAAAATATTTCACTCTTAAAATATAATTTGAAAACATGGACGTAATATTGTACGATACATCGCTTGGTATACAAATATAAGTAGAAGTCATAATTATAGTGACATCCACTTTATACTGTCAGCATTGTTTTAATGAGAAGCATAACTTTCATTCATATTGAGTGATGTCAGTTTAAAGTAAATCTCACTTTTGATGATAGCGAAAAGAGAAGGTATTTCAAAGACTGAAGTAATTGATGAGAATGATGACTAATGACATTGGATGTTATTGAACGACCTAAACCATGCGCAATGAGTTGTGCGATGGCTTGGATTGTAGACTACTATCACCTTGGTGATGTCGACATTTCATTCGAGTTTAAGTCAAAGCACCGGTTTTGAGTTTGAGAAAACGAAATGAATGAAAGTGCGCGCAGAGTAGTTGACGCGTACCAATAAGTTACAAGAAGACGCGCACTCAAGATAAGAGAGAAAGTTGCACGATGCTGTAGTGGTATATTCACATCAAACTGACAATCATCAATGCTCCCCAATGCTGACTGTTTCAAGTGAATCTCACACGCACGCACATCAACTTCACCGGGACAACAATCAGATTGGAACCGGGTACGCAACAATGAAATTGCTAATTAAATTTAGCAGCCAGTCTTGTACGTACACTACTGGAAAACAGAAGTGGTCTGACTTAATTATGAGCGGCGAATGGATTGCGAAGAAGAAGCTGAAACAATGCAAGTGAAACTCACAAATTCAAGGAACATGCTGCTACGTGATTGTGTACTATGAATTAATTATTGTTGTGGAGATACAAGTTGGTGCAACTAGTCCCTGCTACATGTTTTAGAGAGGTTTGGTATCGAAAGTCTGTTTCAAAAATCTGTAGCAGAGAACACAATTGGTGTTGCAGACTGTAACTGTAACAAATTCATTCTATAGAACATGAAAAATCGTAGAAGTTATTATTGATTTGATTGAAATATTTAAAACCTAATATTGGTTTAATTTATTTAATAATTGGGAATAATAAATTTCAAGTGATCCCTTGAGGTTTGATGACGGAATGTCGTGGGTTTGTATTGGCTAAATATCTAAGATGTGTGAGTAGAATTAAATGGAAATTAGTTGATGTGAGAGATATGTATCAGTGACAGGCTGAGTTTAAAAAATTGAAACCAAGGATACAATGAATAAGGAAAAAACAAGAGAGTATGGATCAAGAAAATCATGTGAGACTAGTTGAGAATCATATTCAAATAATATTAAATTCACTGATCCAATAAGCGTTGTTACAGGCTCTGATACGAGTGTTGTACCACTTCTGATACCAAACTCCGCAGTGAATAATTCTTACATCAACTAATTTCCATTTAATTCTACTCACACATCTTAGATATTTAACCACTCCAAAACTCCAACCCACCCCCACCTTTACAATATTCCGTCATCAAACCTCAAGGGATCACTTGAAATTAATTATTAAATAATTTCAAACAATATCAGGTTTTAAATATTTTAATCAAATCATTAATAGCTTCTACGATTTTGCATGTTCCATAGAATAAACAAGTAACAGGCTGCAAACACCAATTGTGTTCTCTGCTACAGATTTTTGAAACAGACTTTCGATACCAAATCTCTCTAACTCGTAGCAGGGACTGGTAGCACCAACTTGTATCTCCACAACAATAATTGATTCATAGTACACAATTTCTAGCTGCAACAAATTGCTGCAAGCTACTCAATCAGTTATAAGCAGATAGTAGGCAGGAGAGAATACTAAAACAATACAAGTAGCCGCTGCAAGTTACTGCAACGATTTGCTACTACGAGTGTGACTATGAATGACTGTCTCAACAACAATACAAGTGAAGCTACAACAATTTGAAGATGGCAAGATGAAAGCACACCGCTGCAGTGGCAGTCAGTCAGGTGCGCTCTGCTCGGCAGTGTGTCAGTAGGCCGACTCGCCCAGGAAGCCAGGCCACCGCGACTCCGTTTCCTCAACACGATCACAGCATACAACTTATAACTAAACAGAAGATACAGCCATTGACTGCGCGACTACCGTGCCTGGGTTGACTCCGATTCAACTTGGCCAATCCTGGGAAAGATGCTGCCTTATTTGGACGTGCGCCCATGTTTAATTCAGCGCCGGCACTTTCTTTCAGGGCGGAGCAGACAGCAGAGAGCAGAGAGCACCTTCACTTGACTACAGTAGTAAAAGTCTCGCTTCATATCTGACCACAATTCGCACGCTTATCCCGGAATCGAACTCATTTAGTACTAGCACAGAATACAGCATGATAGTTTGGTTTGTACATTATAGTAGTTTTCTCTGGTACTAGTATCAAGGACGTAACTGATACGAGACAAACCATAGGCTGCTGATTATAACTAAACACTGATCAGTCGTTATTCCATTTTTGATTAAATGTAGATTTCAAGGCTACATTCGGCTAGTATGTATATTCAAGCCTGGATAAATTTGGGTTTAAAATAATTGCAGTATGTAATAGAAGGGCTACTATGATTTATACTTTCTATTGTTACGTTATACGTTCTATTGTTTTAAACGAGGGCCTCTTTACTTTTTATTTGGAATACCTGTAGTGAAGGAGGAAGGTTTCCTCAAACTCAACGAATGGAATACTCAAGTTCGCCGTATTATCGATATCCTTATTTACAGTATAGTTCAGTGAACGATATATAGAGGGGGTGGAGGAGCCAGTATTAAAATCTCCTACACGATAATCTTGATGGTAATAATATAACCATGTATAGATACAATATATAGATAGGGAAGTATGTATATTCAAGCAGGTGCCTGGTTCATTTGAGTTTAGAATTCCAGTAAAATAAAAGAAAGGCTACTATGATTTATTTACTATTCTTGAGTTATATTCAAACAGGGGCTTCTCTTCTTTGTATTTGGAATTCCTGTAATATAGGAGGAAGGTTCCCTCAAACTGAACAAATAGAGTACTGTTTAATAAAATATTATCGATGAAATCCTTATCTACATTATAGTAGAGAGATCAGTATATATATCGGGTTAAAAAGCCAGTAGAAAAATCTCCACCACGATAATCTTGATGGTAAAATGGACTTTGTGAGTCCCCAAGATGATAATCCATTACTACCAATTCACAACGCTAAACGATCGATCATACAATTATTGACAAACGAATAGTATACCTTTCTCCATGATACAATCATTCATCTTGATGAGAAGTAAGCCTATTTTATAACACAGAATTCTCAATTGGAAAGCACTTCTTGGCAGGTAGTTGTACGGTAATTTAGTTAAATACAGTTGAGATTGATTTTGGGATTTGTATATCATAGTCCTGCATGTGTTGTATGAGAGAAAAACAATAATTCTTAATTTGAAGAGCAAGGACGAATTTTTTTGAAATGTCAACGGAGAGGCAATAAAAGATATTCATTTTCGACGATCGTTAATAATATCCTTCATTTCAGTGATGGTTTCCTTTTGGCCTGGAAATTGTTATCATCTGATCTATCACGTTCATCATACAGGACAATAATTTCACCGTCACTGGAATGAGAAATCAATACACGACTTTAACAAGCCTTTCACTAAAACCGTTCACTTTTCACTTTCTTCTATATGCAAGCGATTAAAAAATATAAAATAATACATCCATTCTGTTTCCAATAAAAATTTGAAAAAATAATGGTCAATAGGTCCATAGAGGTTCAGAATAGTTTCTCGATGTTGACTACTCTTTTAAATATCTCAGACTTCAAATTATTAGTAACTAGATTGTCTTGTAATAGTGGTCAATGGCCCAAAACCGATTCTGAAGTGAAAGCCCATTAAATGAGAAATATCCTAGTTGAAAATGAAATTGATCTATCAACTGTAATAAAGAAACAACTCTATTGAAGTGTCTAAAAATATCCGGTTGAACTACTTAGTTTCGAAATGATTGTATTATGACATTGTTTGAAAAAGCTAAATGCAATAAGGTTTCTATACCTCTTCTCGGCCAAAAGAAAGGACGTGAGGGTCAAATATAGTATATAAGAATATACCAACATTAGATATATACTAACGGTATGTGTCTACTAACGTTGGGCATACACTGTCGTTGCGTAAGGGTCTTCTGGTATGGGAACTTAAATTTTTTTCTTATCTTCAACATGTCATTTTACTGTAGTTTAAAATGTTCAGTTCATATATTTTTGAACTGGAGAATTAAATTCTGGATAAAAACTGACAATCAATTTGTGCTTTTATAAATGAATAGGCCTATACATGGTGAACCACCATAAAAAAATATTATTTTCACCAACCCCTACAAAATGAATTCTCATTACTTATTGGAATTATTAAGTAAGCACCAGACCTATCCCATTAGTCACAATGAATCTCAAAATCTTATTATATTTGAAATGCTGATGCAATTCTGGATCTCAATCTCTTCAATATAATTTATTCAAATGCTTGAAGTTGACTGAATTATGAACCGGAAAATTCCACAAAATTAGGCTATCAAGCTGAATCGGTAAAAAATTGACCAAGAAAGCTTGCATATCGTTTTATCTTGCTATTTATTTTCTGGCAGATGCACACAAATAAGAAACCACAAGTGGGTCAATCCGTTGAAAAAATAGAACTGCTGCTTTACCGCAATCTTTCGTAGCATAGAAAAACAAGCTTGACAACTTAAGATATAAAAAGCGGAAATCCTAAATTTCTCGGCCAAGGTGGAATTTCTTCAGTTCTAGATTTTGACAAGTGCAGAAACAGTGATCCTCATAATGCAAGTGCTTATAATTTAAACAGGGCTGAAGGCTTTATGACCTTTCTTCATTATGTCACATAGTGTCATGGTCCTATGTAGGTATAATTCATTGTAAAGAACATAACAAGTATCAGATTAAGAAAATATAATGGACACTATTTTACAAATGACTCTCAATAAATAGCCATACCTGTTGTATTGAATTAGCTTTCACAGTTGCATACTCTGTGCGTTGATGTAGGCCTACGTCGATTTGTCACAATGTCCTTGTTAGATGCTCCTCCTGTTAAAAAAACGTTATGATTAATGCACAGCTCATTCCAGAATCGATTGATTTTCAATCATAAGGAAAAAAGAGATTTAATGATGACTGAAAATAGCTTTGGTCCGGACACAAAAAGAATCAATACCAATATGCAACGCCAATTGTATAAAATCTCCATTTTTTTTTTAATTTCGAGAGGATCTTTAATGAAAAACATTTTTTCAAACAATACATTTTATTGAAATTTTAAAGTTGTAGAAAAATACCAACATTACGAGTTTATACCTATGCATCCTTTCATGAAAATGAAATGACTTGTTCCAGTATAACTCATTTCCTACAAAACATTTCTATAAAACCAATGAGGATAAAATATAAATGGTATTCAAGAAAGTATAGGTTATTTATGAGGACGGTTAGCTACCATTGCAGATTCTATAGAGTATGAGTTAAGTACATCTTCATTGATATTGATATCTTCGGCTCAAAGTTGTCACATTAATCACAAAGTTCTTGCTTCAAACGTCCATTTAAAAGTTCTCTTTTGTCTTTTTGGCCTGCGTTGAAAGCTTTCAGCACACTTTTCGGATCTGAAGAATTATATCGGGTTACAGCTCTACATGAATCTTAAAAGTCATCCACAGTCAATTGTGGCTGGCGGCCAACAGCCAGACCTCGCTGCGGACAAAAACACGGAACAAAACAAAACGTTTTTCTCCCCGAGAGCTGGAATCGGAAAGGAAACAAATTCCTGGCGCTGGCAAAGAGCACTGTACTTTTTCCTTTCTTTTCGTGTTCCAACAATTTTTCTTCTTTCATTCGTGCAGTTTTGTGAGATCTGCAGCCTGCTTGCATTACACACTTGATGTGGTGAACACCGGAATTTTCAGAATACATTATTTCACCGCATATGCATCTATTGGTCCTACAACCAACTAGTATTCTTCCATCCTGAATGATGAACTAATTGTAACCATCAAACAAATTGACCATCACATCGTTAGAAGGATACATTCAAAGGCATTTTATTTCAAATGCATTCATTCATTCCAGCATCTACTATTTTCCTTCAATCTTGAATGGGCGGAAAAATACTGGACCGAATAATGAAATCCAAGACAATTTGAATTATCTTAGTTGATTTGGAAGAGGAAAATTTACTGTCGTACTGCCAATAATTTCAAATAGTTTTCATTTCAGCAAGCATATTCATTATGCTGTTCCATTATACTTATGCATACCTCAATAATTTCACAATCATTTATTACTATACAAATAAAGTCAGAGTCTGATATCCATAATTCTATACCAGTATAATCATTCATTCAAATTCACTGTATTGAAATAGTGTTCGCATGAACATAATAATGTGTTGGAAATTTAAAAAAATTATATCGGACAGGTACAAGATTATAAACACAGTTATAACACTTTCATGCAGTCTTGAATGAGATTCACAACAAACTGGCAGCATTCCTTGAAAATATCTTCAAACTTCTTGTTCAACCAATGCTGTCAGTTTTAAATGAATCTCTTTACATAGAGACCAGGAACAAGGACAGGAAACTTGTGCACTAAAAGTTGAAATCACACGATCAAAACCAATTTCCTGCAAGGATTACTATTCGCATTCGATGCAAGCTCAACCACTCCATATTTATAATACTGAATTTCTAGGACGCCAATCAAATTTTCGTAAACGAATCTGACATAAATTGGAGAGTATCGCGAGAACGGGGACAACGTCTTCCAAAATGAAAACTGCATCGACTTTTTTAATAGGACTTTCTCCTTCAGTCCTAAAATAGAAGGAATATCAATCCAAACTGCGCATGCGTATGTCCAGTTTGACCTCTGGCGCGCCGTTTGAATGTCGTGAGTACTTTCAATGCTAAACAACCGAAAGTGGATCCTGAAAATACGTATGAGTATATTAAATAGCCAGCAAGTTCCAGCTATTTGCCGGCTTCAACGTTTCCAATACGTCACTATTATCTTTTCAACATCCGTTATTTGTCTATGCTGTTCGCATGATGAGAGTGGAAATAGAGCAGATAATCCATATTTTAAAATCACTTCACTTGGGCTACTTTATTCAAATTAATTAAAACAATATAAAACTTGTAGTACCATTTTAAAATAGCCAAAGTAGGTCGAAACTACTGAATCTGTTTGTGTGTTAGTTTGTTTGTTCCCTATAGACTTAAAAACTACTTGACAGAACGGCATGAAACTTTGGGGATATGTTGTGTGGATATTGGGGATGGTTTCTGACCAGAAATTTCAATAGGTGGGCTAATAATTATTAATTTTTAATACATTTTACAGACCCATGTTTACGAATTGCCGACCGATCGGCTACTGAAAAACAGAAAGATGATAATGTTTCAATATCACAAAAAATTAGCCCAATTTTTCCAAGCCTGAATAGCCGAATGCATAGGGCTTCTGAATCTGATGCTGTAGGTTGCAGGTTCAAATCCCGTTACAGTCACTTTTTTTGCTCTAAGTTTTCTACTTAACTAATTTTATTAATCATCATATTATGTTATCGTTCCCATTAAAGTTTTATCTTTCAATATTTAAGTTAGGACTCTATTAGAAGCTGTTTCCCGTATGTTCTGTGTTTGCCCTGCGAAAAAGTTGATACACATGCTATGAAAAATGAGTAATGAAAGTGTTATTGATTTTAGACACATTCAATGTGTGAAGAAAAATCCCATCAACGATGCAACATCAACAGAAAAAATTAATTTCATCATGAAAGTAGAGAATTTAATCTATCTATCAAAATAAATGTCTGTATATGTGTTCAATATTGCATGAATTATACAGTTTTGATGTATTAATAGTATTTAAAAGTTTATAAAGTAACAGAATTGGAATTGATATTATTGAAAATCGTTAAATTTCATATTTCTTTCCATCAATATAAACTAAATATTGTTGGTAGTATTTAAGTTTATTAATTATTCCTGATATTGTTGAAACCAGCTCATAAAATCATAAATATCATCCCCTCAATTTTGTGTTACTCATTTTCCAGTAGAATCGATGACGGCAAATTGTTGATAGATTACTGAAAAGTTGAAATGATCTTCTATAAGCTTCGAACCTTCCACTTAATTACAAGTTACAGTAGTGACTAGAAAAGTATGAGTAGCAACTTTTTTAAATCAACTTACTGTCTCTCATTCAACAGAGTGGAATATTTTGGTGTCTTGAAAAGTAACTACCACTGTAGTTTCGAATTCTTAAGAAATTTTCCAAATATAGAAGTGCTAGTCACATCCTACATGGGCTAGATCATCAAGTGATAATCCGTTTTTGGGTATTAAACAGTTATTCATATTCCCTCATGACTGGCAAGTACATATGTCTACTTAAAAAATAATGAAGCGGAAGAGAAAGTGTTTGTTTTTCAGTTCCTTATCAACTAAAGGAATCTCTATGTGAAAATATATCAAGCCATCAGCTTCTAATCAAGTTGTTAGAGTGTTTGAAGAAACTCTGTTCAAAATGTATACTATTTGATAATTTATCGTTTTATAAGAAATTTTAAAACTTTATTTCGGATGGCAGGCTACTCTCATAACCTTTTTACTTGCTTATGAGTAATGGGATAAGATTATCAATGTGAATATCAATTGTCGGGATTCGAACCCATGACCTGGCACCGCTAGCAGAATGAAGATTGGAACGCCCTAGTCCACTCGATCAACCTGGCCGGCCTGCAAAGATACCATTTGAACGTTGCAGAGGAAGTCTCTCCACTATATAAAATCTTCTATAGTCTGTGCAAACCTTAGTTTGCAGCTATACTCTTATGAATTAAAGTGCTGCCAGATTTTACAGAATCCAAGTCACCAGTGAGCTATTGTGTGAGAGAGCGAAAAAGAGAGCGTAGGCCTTTTTGATAGAATCAGCATACAAACGACAACAGTGTGCTCCTATTTTTATATTGAAGTAATAGTCAAAGTCAATAGTCATTGGTCAAAGACCCGTGCTGCAAACTAAGGTTTGCAAGGACTGTAGTGATTTAAGATAGGGTTGTTGAAAAAACAAACTGTTAATTTCTTCCTTTGAAAGTAAATTCGTATGGCTTTTGTTGGTGGGGAATCCTTTGCGGGAAGGTCCCACCCTGCCACAATATATATCATTTAAGCCGCCAATGGGCTTTACGACTGTCATACTTAAGCCGGGACCGACAAATTAACGTGCCCATCCGATTAAACGTATTCCTTCCTTTGAACGTGAATTACGAAATTTCAACAATATACAAATTTCAATATACAGTAGGCCTAATATGTTAAAAAACCGGTTTTCTATCCTCTGTTGAATTCTATCAAGATAACAGCTTCTAATTGAAATGTTGGCATGTTTGGAAAATTTTCGTTTGAATCATTATAATCTTTTTCGAGGTACTTCATAGGAAAACATTATGGACTCGAAAATTATGTATTTTTGCTTGGGTCAACTTCAGGCTCTTAATAGCCCAAATTTCATCTGATCGATAATTATATAGTCTAAAGCTGAGCTTTTTCTGACGTTCTTGAACATTATTTAATTCTTTATTTGACAGATCAATAAGTCTTGGAATCAATATCGGATGAAGATAATCCATTTCATGGTCAACGAGTTTATGGAACAACATTATTACAACTTTTTATGTTATGAATATTGCATGATCACATGACACCCAATATTGTACATGTACGTGTAAGGGAGAATCGGATTACCGCTAGAATCAACTCAACTTTTAAAAAACAGCTTTAGATCCAATTTCTGCGAGATGAAATTAAACACTGGTTCATATTTTGCCTTGGAACAGAAGGTTATGTTCAACTAGAAAAGCTAGAAGAGAGGGTCAAATTTCTAATCAATCTATTCTGAGAAGGTTGGCATTTCTCAACTGAATTTTGAGCAAAATTTTCGAGAAGTTTAAAAATCTAGATAATAGGGTTTGCTATAGTTTGAATTTGAAACAAAATATACCCTCCCCTGTTCTTTTGGCAATCACAATGTTTAATCCTCCATTGGCAATACGAAGAATATTGGGCATTGGAAAATTGTATGACATACTATTTTTTAGCACCCCATTTCCATATAGAATTATATTGTAGCTTGATAATTTTATCAAAAATATCATGTTCGAATTTTGAGATTTCATTCATTGACTTCACTTTTCCCAAGTGACACTAAATTAATAATATTACACACAGTAACAATACAAAAACTATCCTTCCTCTTTCAATATTGTACTTGAAATATTACATTGCTAATGTAAGTAAAACCAGTAAAATATATGGATAAAAAACATGTTTTCTCTAAACCTTACTCTCTGACTCTACTCTCTCACGTCAATAACTAACTAAAACAAAAAATAACCAATTAAATTCAAAACTGTACCTTCATGAAAACTTTCATCATATTAGAATAGGAAATAGTGATTGAAGACTTGATTGAAACTTATTTTTGTCTCTTAATGACAGAAGCTCTGACCATGAATGGGTTCTTGTCTTCTCCTGGCAGTGACTTCAGCTGCCTTCACCCTGTCATTTGATATAATCGATAAAAGTGATCAATTATTCAGTTAGGAACTGCTTTGAACCAACGCAAGGAGAAGACCGCGTCGTAAGGTTTACGTCGGTAAACTATACACCGAAGATGTTTGTTCCGACAATAATTTTTCACGCAATGTTATGAAATTACTAATCAATGGGCAACTGTTTATTTCCAAAAATGGATTTTGCAATTGCACAACATTTTGGTGAGAAATTGGAAGATATTTCGTATTCAAGAGGAGCACCTTGTGGGAGTTACCATTAAAAATGTCTGTACGTATCGTTTCTGAATAACTCAATATTTATAACTTGAATGTTCATCTTGTAACTTAATCATTACTCATTTTTCCAGTTAAATCAGATTGTATCGAAGCTATGGCTGTTAACTCAGTTTTACATCACATCAAGAATTACGCATCAGATGAAGACATATTTTGTTTGAAATGAGTTATACATTCAAATATGATAATAGAATGAGCAATTATTCAGAGCAGGAAACGTGTATGGTGTCCGGAATGAATAATTGAAGACTGTTCTCACAAGAGGAGAGGAACAAGACGAAGGAGGAGTGGTGAGGAGGAGGATGAGAAGGAAGGATAGAAATAGCATGCCACCACTGCAATGCAGTTAGCGGGTTAGCGATTCGCAAATCCTAGGTATACTTGCCTTGACTCTATTGTCACACTACTCTTCTACCAAAGTGGACTATTTTTGTGTGATTTCGAAATCAAGGATTTAGACACTTTCAACTCCTCTGGCGGTATTATAGATTTTGCTGCCTATGAAAATAATGAGATATTTTTGAACATTTCATTCTGTAGCCAAATCTGATTCACCCCATGAGACTTATTCAACGAATTCGCTTATTATCATCGTTTTTCATTTATTTTGTGGCCTTGGAAGTGATCAAGTTTGATAAGACTTTTCTTCGATTAGCTATCAAAATAGAAATTATCAGTATGGTAATGGGATTAGCCCTAGATATACCTGAAACTGAGCTCAATCATAGTTTCAGATACTACACTTGAATTAATTTTAAAGCATTATTAGAGAATCACATTATTGCTGGTGGTTGTTCAAAAAGACATATTTTTAACTGATCACAATACCAGTACTATAATAATTCATTAACCATTATGTTCATAAGAGCAACAATTCAACTAAGCAAGATTTAAGATTGACCAAAGATACGAATATCATGAAAGTAGATACTTGAAACATTCATAATATTAGTATAGTCGATTCCAATGCAAAAAATTCGCACTGTAAAGTAATGATAACTAGTAGTTCTGTGAACAGTAGACCTCTCGTAGTATTCTCATCCACAAGTACCTGATTGAAACTATAGACCTTAGGGGGATACAGCAATAGACTGGCTTCTCCACACATCTGTCAGCTGATTTATGATGAATAATTCTTTAGTCTGATTTTTATTCTGATATTGGCGTATGAAAGAGGCTTTTTTTAGTTTTTTACTTTCCTTGCCCTATTACCATAGGTAAGGAAAGTATTGCTTTCCAAAAAAAATTAAGGTACTTTCATGTTTTCTATACGTTTCAAGGTCCCCTGAGTCCAAAAACATGATTTTTGGGTGTTGGTCTGTGTGTGTGTATGTGTGTGTGTGTGTGTGTGTGTGTATGTGTGTGTGTGTGTGTGTGTGTGTGTGTGTGTGTGTGTGTGTGTGTGTGTGTGTGTATGTGTGTATGTCTGTGAACACGATAACTCCATTCCTAATTAACCGATTGACTTGAAATTTTAAACTTAAGGTCCTTATACCATGAGGATCCGACAATAAGAAATTCAATAAAATTCAATTCAAGATGGCGGAAAAAATGGCCGATAATTACTAAAAAACCATGTTTTTCACGTTTTTCTCGAAAACGGCTCTAACGATTTCCTTCAAATTCGTACCATGGATAGCCATTTATAAGCCCTATCAACTGGCATGAGTCTTATTTCTGGGAAAATTTCAGGAGCTCCGTAATATTCTTTAAAAAAATGACGACTAAAAAAATCATCGAATTTCACAATTCACACAAGAAAAAGTACTTTGAAAACAATTATATATACACATATACAGAAGTCTGTTCGAAGTTTCAAATATGAGCAAGGAAAGTTGTGTGAGTGTACCACACCAGATTTTTTCTTTTATATTATCCTTGAAATGCAAAATTTTCAAAAACCTTGTATATAGGTCGACGCGCAATCAAAATAGGAACATACCTGTCAAATTTCATGAAAATCTATTACCGCCTTTCTATTGCCTTTCGCCGTAAATGCGCAACATATAAATATTTAAACATTAAGAGAAATGTCAAACCGTCGACTTGAATCTTAGACCTCACTTCACTCGGTCAAATACTCTCTCCATGTTGAAAATATTCATAATCCAATTTCCAAAAACTCATAAGAGAAAACATTATGAATGAGATAAATCAATGGAAACCTGAAGGTGGGAAGAAATTATGCTGCTATTAGTGAACGACAGACTGATTGAGTTCGCAGTAATAAACAATAAAATTTTTGTGATTTTTCAAGGATTGTGAATCATTGATAATTTGAATAATTGTTTTATTGTGTTGTAAAAAATAGAAAGCATGTTCAAGCCCATAAAGATCAGTTGGGCCATAATACTGTCAGTGGGCGGAAGATTAGTGGGAATAACTTAGTCAACTTTGGGCGGAAGAAATCGTAAATGCCCATCGATTCTTTTCAATTTCCCTCCAGCTTCAATCGACTTTTGTAGTCAAATTTGTGCTATCAGAGAACACAGCTTTAAATTTCTAAATTCCTACAACTTTAATAGCTATTGTGAAGTCACTTGTCACAGGCTGTTGCCATAAATGCTCGCTGAACGACCCCACAAAATAAAACAGTATCTCAGCGTGGGTTTGATTTCTTTCAGTCTTCTGACAATACAACAATACTTGCTTCAATATGGTTGGGTTTGCAGGGAATTTGATAACTTTGAAAACTTCTACTGTGAATGTAGAGAGCTTTATCTTGGTCATCCACACACGAAAAAATGGGTCTATTGATCAATATTCCCATTCTTGTAACAGCTGTATTTTGAGGAATCTAATTTTCCGATTCTGAACTAGTAAAACTTTAATGATAACAGTACTGATAGGCTACAAACAACAAACATAATACATGACAATCACTAGCCAATTCTCTGAACAGAGTGATCAGCTTGTTAAAAGATTCATTTCCTTTAAGCCTCGGATTCTATCCAATCACATTATATTACTTTCCTTACCTATGGTAATAGGCCAAGGAAAGGCCTTTCTATACCATATTACCATAGGTAACCATAGGCCTATTACCATAGGTAAGGAAAGTATTGCTTTCCGAAAAAATTAAGGTACCCCAATTTCTAACTTTCTATACGTTTCAAGGTATTTAGGTATTGGTGTGTGTGTGTGTGTGTGTGTGTGTGTGTGTGTGTGTGTGTGTGTGTGTGTGTGTGTATGTGCGTCTGTGTACACGATATCTCATCTCCCAATTAAAGGAATGACTTGAAATTTGGAACTCAAGGTCCTTACAGTATAAGGATCCGACACGAACAATTTCGATCAAATGCAATTCAATATGGCGGCTAAGATGGCATAAATGTTGTCAAAAACAGGGTTTCTCGCGATTTTCTCGAAATTGGCTTCAACGATTTTGATCAAATGTATACCTAGAATAGTCATTGATAAGCTATATCAACTGACACAAGTCCCATATCTGTAAAAATTTCAGGAGATCCGCCCCATCTATGCAAAGTTTTATTTAAGATTTCCAATTATCAGGTCTCAGATATAATTTAAACGAAAAATTTCGAGTGGGAAAAATTGAACATGAAAATCTCTTCAAGTAATATCCAGTAACATTTTCACCTAAAATTGAAAATAAGCTTGAAATATGAGAAAATGTGATTATCCGATTGCAAACTGTTGGCAACTGTTGATTCTATCAAATCATTCACTATGAAGAGATAGCAGATCTCGTGTGTATCCAGCGATATTGTCCTGTCACCAGCTGGCTCAGATCTTTGAATAGTAGACTTTAGATGCGCGTGAACACTAGCGTCAGGTGTACAATTTTCATAACGGCAAAAAAAGTTGTGTGAGTGTGCCACACCAGATTTTTATACTTAGCATATGAGGTCAACTCGATTCGCAAATTCTCATCTGGAAATCATGGTTTGATTTTCTTGGGTTTTTTAAATTCATATTCTTTTACAAATAGCATGCATCATACTTAACAAATATAATCCACCTGTGACACACACAACATATTCATATTCCTTTACGGAAATGATTTGTAGACTACCTTATATTATTTGATAGGTCTGGAATGTAAAAACTTCAATCTGAAAAACAAACTTTCTCACAGAAAACCAATTTCCTATAACAGTTTTCCATCACAAACTTTTCACCTGTCAACAGCATGCTCCATCTTACTCCTACCCTACCCCCACCCCAGCCTCCACGCCACACCCCTGAGCCTCATTAATCCACTACACTACGAGCAAGTTCGATGCGTTATTAACCCATGGGATTCAACTCGAACTCCCCCGATCCCTCATAGCTTTGAAGTAGAAACCAAACAGGCCTACAAGGGAAACGCAGGGTTCCCCAAAGTTCCACGGCGGTTTATTGAATGCTTTGTTCACTGATGTTGGTTCGTAAGATCTTTAACTGAGATAGTAATGAAACACGTTCATAATACTAGTTGGGTACATCAATGACACGGAGCAGAGCAGAGCAGAGCATAGTGAGAGTGGAGTGGCCGAGACATAGGTCAATGTTCCGACACAGCCCTAAAGAGGAAATCCTTCCGATTGTTCATATCTTCCCACAGTCTCGTACTCATGCGTGTCTTTTAGTCGCTCATCTCAGATCCTGTATGACTATGGTGAGATCACCTCAAGATGTCAGAATTGGACAAATATCGTCAGAATTGGACGAATGAGGAGCATTTGTGTTATCTATAAGGAAAGCTGACTGGTTGAAGTGAATTTCCACTATTCTCACAGAAAGCAGTAGGGGTCTCATAGCTGCGTATTTCAAGTAGTGATTCGAATGACGGATCACCATGTTTATCATGCTGGTTTCCAGCCACGATTCAACCATAAATCACGTTCCGACGTTTTGTTTGAATTGAAGTTGTCCTCCTCATTCATTCATTCGATACAGAAGCCATGAGAGATTGAGGAGGACTGTGTCGGATAAAAATAGTACATATGGTTAGGGAGGATTTGAAGTAGATTCAAGTTGGACGGCTAATTATGTCATTCCCGTTTCTTGTTAGACCGAGGCAACCGGTAAGGTGGAATAATATGGTAATTATTTTCAACAGTAGAGCCGATGTTATTACTTTACTGTTGTTTAGAGGGATCCTCATCTAATTTTTCCATAACTATTGTCGAAAGACAGTCTTTTTTGGGAGGAAACTAATATTTGGAGGAAAGAAGCAGCTTACCAAATATCTGTTCTCAACCAAAACCAAAGAAGAATTTTCTCTACAAACTGATTATTTGTTGTAGATGACTAGATGAGATCATGAGAGCTCGCCTCAACTAATAATGCATAATATATATTATTTTACTAAATTATTCAATGTTTTTACAAGATAAATAAACTTGGATGAATAAGCTGTGTTCTGTATAATTGGGTAGATGCCTTACCTTATAATACGAGGGGGTTTCTTCGCAGTCCGAAATTGAACAGGCGCACTAGTAACCTGTAAAATAATTGAATTAGAATCAACTTTGTGTAAGATAGTGCACTTTGAGAAAAGATAGCGTGAGATAGCATACAACTTGTATCAGTTGTTTCTGGTCTAACGTAAAAATTTATATTTGGTCTAAATGAATAGTTACACAAAAATGCCTACTATTTTCTGATCAATATGTTAATAATATAATTAACAGCAAACAATGGAAAAGTAGAATTGATCAGAACTGATAGTAAAAGCAATTGGAAGATAAAATTAGTCTGAGTTGATATCATTGATAACAATAATCATCATCATGGAAATCTATATATTTGGATTTAAGAAGTTTCCTCAGGGTTTTCGACTTTATCTGGCTTGGTGAATGACCGTCATTTTTATTTTCAGGAGTCTGGATGGCTGAAGCTTCTATGCAAAAAACTACTATAAACATAAACAGTCAGTAGCTATTGGTCTGTACAGGATAAACCACTACCTCCGTAAACAAAGCCATATTGCATTCGTGTGACGTCAGCACAGGTAGGGATCCTACACCAATAAAAGCACTAGCTGATATAGATCAGCTAAAATCAACGAATTCTCATTGGTGTAGGAGCCCTACCTGTGCTGACGTCACTACGGCTTTGTTTACGGAGGTAGTGGATAAACCCACTAGACTCAGTTATTGGAAAACTGATGAGTTTTGGAGACTTTGATCACTCGAAGAACACGTGTTGAATCGAGAGTTTTTAAAACAGATTAGACTTAAATAATACTAAAAAAAGGATTTTAAAAGTTGAAAAGAAAGACGAAAATAAGTATTTTATTTCATAATTTACATTCAGCATGTCATAAGACAAGTTCATGATTAGGAGTTTTTCGAAGTGAAAAGATTATGCTTGTATGTGAAGAAGAGAGGAATCTAAACATATAATCACAGATTCATTTATCACTACCGCTAATGTCCATTATAATTATATCAATTGAGAAAATTGTTCAACATTCGCAAGGGAGGACCTCTTCATGTCTTGCACTTGCAAATGAGAAGACAGAGGAATGCGCTGTTATCTGATGAGATGTACAAGACACAACAGTTTAATAACATACTACATGTGTTAATTTGAATGTTCATCCTTCAATGCGAAGCAGTCGCTCTGTGCAACTGGTTTTTTGCCACAGAAGAAGTTCGAGATTTTTGCGTTTGCTAAGAAATAAAACCAACCGAGGTCATTGATAATAAAATCTTGCCTAATTAGCAGTAAAGACTCGACGGATGATTTGACAGCAAATAAAATGGAGGAGATGAAATGATATGCAGGATGAATGCATTTTGAGCGGGTCCTCTGTCTGGTCTAACATCCGTAGAGATGACGAACACTTCTTTATAAGGCATTCCGGGCCGATTCTCTTAGCTGATGGATGACAGTTGTGATGGGGGGGAAGGGTCAGGGTGAGCACAGCAATGCCTGTTCAGGTGTTATTTCCCTTTGATAACACGTCTTTCTTCACGTTTGCGAGATTAATTGCTGAAAAATTATTTCTTAATTGGACTACCGCTCTTCGAAAGCTGTTACTGAACTGATTTTGTACAGCCGTTTCCCGATAGAACGAGAATGGAACAATAATGAATTGCTTCAAGAGTGGATTATGAAGAAGCTCAGAATTGTTTCAATGATACTCATTCTGTTTGCACTCAAGTCTGTTATTGTGCGCTTCCCACGAAAGTACAATACAGTATCTCTTCCCCAGTGACAGCCCTAATGATACACAGTTCCGAAACTTCGACGACACCATTTCACCCCAACTTCTCTGATGTGCTGGTATAAATTTTCCTCAAGGATGTCTATAAAATTAAACAATTATTATCTTTTCTAATTTGTTAATATTTTCTTTAGAACAGTCTCTTCTTATTCTTGTTGTTGTTGTTGTTCTTCTTCTTCTTCTTCTTCTTCTTCTTCTTCGTCGTCTTCTTCTTCTTCTTCATGTACCGTCTCCATGGCGGAGGTCGGCTATCATGATGGCGATTTTTATTTAACAGTCTAAAGTTTGCTTGTTTGTTTGCTTAGAACAGTCTAGCAGCCTCCAAATGACTACTTCATTGAAATTGATTCAGTTCTGCTGCTGAAAAGTGCAAATTTTTAGTAAGAAAACATGAAGAACCCAATACATAACCTATAAACTTAAGTGTTGATAGGAATGACATTGGGTAATACGGCGAGGCAGAACATCCAAAAGGATCTCTCTGCCAATAAAAGCAATAAGAATAAATTTAATGAGTTCTGCTGCTGCTGCTTTTGAATAACATACCGAATAGGCTAAACATTTGTGGATGCATCATGTAATTTACATACTTTTCAAAATGTAATATACATTAAAAAAGCACATTGATATCCTTTCTACTTGTCTCATCACCCAGCTAATGCTACTACATATTGGCAGAGTATAAAATTACATAAGTCTTATGGATTTTCGCCTCGCCTAGTTGTCAATGTACAAATTACGCTTGGATTACGGGAGTGATCGGGTTAAAAACTAATACCCAATATCAACTGTCGACCGTCCAGTCGGGAGAGAGAAGGTAGAGTCGAATATTGTCAACTGTTACCTTAGTATTACAGTGTAAACTCGACATGGAGTTTTTATTAGCTATTCGTTTTGAAAAACATTGTTGTTGTAAGATTCGAATCTTTTTCCTAAATTGTCGCAAAATGTTCCATTTATAAGTTTTAATAAAGATAATATTTCCAAGCATATTCACTATTCTCCCAAGTATTACTGTATAATGTTGAAATTATCATATTGAATGCTCATTATGAACTTTTCAATGCTCCTCCAGTCATTACTGACATGCCATTTCAGAGCAAAGATCTAGCACTATTCATAAAAAAATGTACAATATTAATTCACTCCAAGCTATGTGCTTTCGGATCAATAAGAATCCACTTTTCAACAGTCAAAATATCAGAGAAATATGACAAATCGACAAATTTATAATCTTGTATTACATTTTTACAAATAAATCAGACGAGAAAATGGGATACTGTAATTATTTGAAAACACGTGGCCGAGAGTAGTAAGAAGAGCACCAATAATTGGCATTGGTGAAATGGGCGACTTGGACTAATAACACCTTGGTGAAATAATCAGTAATTATGCTACATCATTTCTTGACCTGACATTCCTCTGTAATCGAAGGACGTAAAAAGGATGCATCAATGTCACTGATCTGGAAACCAATCTCATCAATGTAATAGCCAATTAACTTCACTATGAAATGCGTGCCACCTCTCTGATCTGCGCCAGTCAAATGCTTCATCCGACCATCAACCAACATTCTTCACTAGGCTACTTGCTCCTTCAAAATTATTGATTGCAGAAGTTGCAAGAGTGAATTGAATCTCCTGACATGGAACACTAAAAAAACATATTCCCAATAATATTGCATTCTCTTATTCTAAACCTATTTCTTGTCTCTCATAAATTTATAACATTTCAATTGACAAAGAATTACGAAACAAATAAAATACAATAAAATGTTACAAATATAAAAAAACCATGGGCTTTGTGGTTGGGTGTGTTGGAGGAAAGAAAAAAAGAGAGGAAGATACCTAGCCAACTATGGTTTCCATGCAATAGACAGGCAAAGAAGAGAAGAGAGAAGTGATGAGGAAAAAAGGGAAGTAAGAAATGGGGGGAAGGAAGAAAAACAGAGGAATGGGTACGCAAAATAAAGGTAAGCGAGTCCAAATGAAAAAAAACAATGAAGAATAATGCTGGAGCAGAAATCTTGAGTCTTATAAATCTAAATGGAAGAAGAAATTACTGTATGTCCAGTTTTTTATATCCAGTTTAATTTTTTCGCTGATCTTATTGTCCATGAGAAAGTGATTTGGAATAAGGTTTATTATTTTAGGACCTATGTAAATTAACTGCCTCCTTATACATTTTAGAACTACTTTATTGAGAATAACGAGATACAAGATCTCCAAGAATGGAGAGCTTCCACAAAGTTAACTATGAATATCTCTTACAGGTCTCTAATCATTGTAACTTTTCATCTGGCCAGTAATGAGTATCGATGTTATACCAATTTCCAATTTTCATTGAACTTTTCCCTGTATTGAACCTGTATTATCTTAATATTATTCTATATATAATCAGTGTGCGATTGTACCATCATTCATAAATAATGCAAAATAATTAAATAATTGCAAAAGGTTAAATGGATTTTTATGATCATACAAACCAAGGGACCTATACTCTTTCCAAACTTGCATGAGCGCTAAAAGATTAAGCCGACCCTCGCTCCCCCACGCGCAGGCACACAGGTCCGGCCTACCTGCGCCATTGACATACTATGTATACTACGTAGTATACAGGTAGGTAGACCGTCCCTTTACTCACACACACAATAGAAGACTGCGCTTGTTTGTGTGAGTAGTAGGAGGGTCGGCCTAATCCTTCAGAGCTCATGCCTGTTTGGACAGAGTATAGAATACATTGTATTTTAGGTACATTGATACAAACTACAGCAGTTCTCTCATTTCCAACTATTGTAATCCAAGAGAATGGGAGAGAAACTGATCAGCAATTAATTTGTGAATATTCATTAGTCTGTAATTTCAATTTCATAGAGAGCTGTAGTGAATAGTACTTAACAATTTTCATTCTCAGCTTTGAATAGATTATGAGTATTGAGTTTTAAAGGTTTTCAGAGTAGAGCATAAGTTTTTAATTATTTAAAAATTTGAAATTTTCGCAGCACAGAACTCTTCCTTAAACATTCAGAATCAAATTTCAATTTTCTTGTCAATATGAACTCGAAACAGAGTTATGATGAATGTAAACGATTGAAAATTGATCACTCAATAAAGACAAAATACCATTGAAGGTGATTGAATACTACAACAGCAGATTTTTCTCGTGAATGAGCACCTTTTAAACAGTTTCAGATTACAATAATAGGATACAAAAGTTTTAATTTATCAGAGATGAACTATTAAGAAAGCAATCTCACCAGAGCTAAAGATCTCAACTTCAAGATTTATAAATGTTTTCTGTTCATACTGTTGGAATTTGTTTCTGAAAATTAATTCAAAAACACACGTACTGATTCAACAATATTCTTTTTAAATCCTTTAATTTTTCTCTCCGAAAACTGTTTCCACAATATACAATATATCCTAATTTAAATGTGCATTTAAGTGTATTCTTATAAGAGTGATACAACTGGAGAGAGAGAAAAAAATAAACGAATCCTTACTTAATTATCAGGTTAAGTTTCTGTGTGTACCGAGGTACTTGAAAGTTTGATAAGAGACCCTCATAATATATGAGTTTATCAATTTGGAGCAGTTATTACTCTCTCCACGTACTCACGTACATAGTCACAAAACATGACATTATCATCAGATTGTTTACCCGTATTGTCATGAATATTATAAACCTATCATGACTGTTCCAGATGAATCATTAGGTTGGAGTGTTTGTTTACTCAGTCTTTCAGGAGAACTGTTTACGTTTACGGAAATTAATGAGTTTTTGATAAGGTATATTAATATGTGAGATAGATTGATAAGTCTATGATTGATTGCTAATGGAACTTTTGAGAGAAAATATGTGTTTTAGATGAAAGAAATTGATGAAGATATAGTCCAAAAATTAATAAGATGATTCAACAGTTTCCATTGCAATGTTATAGTTTCATTAATTCTTATATCACTGAATCACTTTAAGCTTGTAGATTTCACAATAGATGCATCTATTAAGTTTCTATGATACAGGCATATTCACGAGATCTACCCCATAAAAGCTGCATACAAATTCATAAAATAGCTTGTTCCTAACATTTCTGTATCGTAAGAATTTAAGGAGTATTTATCTTGATGAGTGTTGACTATCAACTTGTATAATAAATAATGGTTGTCTCATGAAGATTAAAGGTAGAATCCATAAAGAACGTTTGAAAGCCATAAATAAAGACTTTAAAATGAAATAATGTTCAATGAGATAGAATGTGGAGTTTAACCTATTTTTATATTAGTTTATAGTATTGTTGTTCATATTCATTTGAAATCAAGTTAAAAAAGTATGAAGGTTATTCTGAAATGAAGCCGGCCGAGAGCTGTCAAGAGCGATACGAACTTCAGTCTGCTAGCACCGACTGGTTCTTGGGTTCGATTCCAACGGGTGACATGGACGTTTGATCACCTCATCAAAACACTCACACTTTACATAACCCAAGCACAGACAAAGAGCTAATGTGGTATCATCTGTATAGTAAAAAAAATAAAATGTAATGATAACTTCAAATACATTCTTATTGCAAGTTCAAAATGTAAGCGAATGTAGGCTATAAGCTCTAGTAATTTTGAGTGAATCAGCAATGTTCTTTGAATAGTTATCCTTTTTTGGCCTGCTTACAAAATATTATCACCCCTCACTTGCCTCCTGTTACTTTTTCTTCATACGTACATCTCGTACAGCTAATTATTAAAACTGTGCTAGAAAAAATTAATTTGGTAGAGAACATAACATTAACTATCCAATTATTTTGATAGTAGCAAGCCAGTGCTTGTCACGCACTGTATTGCACCATAGGCCTACTAATGTTACTACTCAATTTCGTAACTGTACATTGAATTGTCGAGTAATTAATCATTTTATAGATGTTTATTTTGTGCATTTGCGAAGTCTAGTACAGTATATAGTATAAAATACGACAGACAGATTGTGAGAGTAAAGTTAAAATAAGAAATCTTATAATGAAAAAAAGATTGTTAGGGGAAATTTTATGATGGATTTTAAAATTTTGAGCTAGTAAGTTTTTTGTTAGAAGAATTTGAAGTAATCGAGTCGTTTCAGAAATCCCCAAGAAATAGTAATTTACGAGAATGAAATAGAATGTTAACACTATTACCATCCTCTTCTATAATTCCAATAAGACTGAAATGTTCGAAAGCATTTATACTCTGTCCAAATTGGCATGAGCTCTGAAGGATTAGGCCGACCCTCCTACTACTCACACACACAAGCACAGTCACCTTTTGTGTGTGTAAGTGAAGGGACTGTTTGCCTACCTGTATACTACGTAGTATACATAGTATATCAATGGCGCAGGTGGGCCGGGCGTGTGTGCCTGCGCGTGGGAGAGCGAGGGTCGGCTTAATCTTTCAGCGCTCATGCCAGTTTGGACAGAGTATAAGAATTCTTGAACTGATTAATATAATAGGGACTTGTAGAAGAAATTAGAATCATGATATTTCTCAAAAATTTATAAGCTAGTGTAATATGTCTTATCTCCTTCGAAGATCCAGACTCCACTGTACATTAATTGATGAACTGTATTCAAGATAAAAGGATATTGCTATTTTTAAACCAAAACACAAAAACTAAAGATCCAAGGAATGAAAAACTCAATGTGAATTTGTGTGAATGTTCAATGAAGTTATTACTGTGATACCTCAATTTCAAACATATTTCAAATTATTATAATTTATTTTTTCAAAATCGTAATTTATTATTACTAATCATTTCAACTGATTGATTTTCAAGTGGTATACTTCTTTATAACAAGCTTTATTTCATTTCGTTTCCAGCCCATTTAGTTGTGAATGTAGTTCAAGTACTCGCACAGTAACACATCGCATCAGCCAATTATTACACCACCATTTACAATTTCTACGATCTGATGCAAGATTAATAATATATTATTGATGAACTTGAAGAGAAGTAACACTCTTTGACTCGTGTTAACACTTTTCCACACCTGGATGAATGCATGTTGAGTAAAGCTAAAGGTGACACGGCAACTTGAAGACTGGGCACTAATTTCTCCATTCAAGTACTGCATGCGGCCCGGTTATATAGATAGATATATTAAAACATGACTGCCATGGATATACAGCATTAAACAGATCACAGATATAGATATATTCAAGAGGTATGGACTATTAAATGGATCAAAAATATAGATATTCAAAAGGAGTATGAACTATTAGGTAGATGGTAGATATAGATATATTCAAGATGGCAGAACGCCAGCCGAGACGGTTCGGTGCCAGATCTACTACATTATCTCCCGCTGAGATGAAGTGGCTTCGTACTCGCATTAACTTTGCTCCAAAACGTGCTCCAATGGCACACCATTAATCGAATATTCTCCAGGCATAGGCATACCTCGCGAATTGAATATTTGCCAGGATAACAATAGCACCCGAGTGTCCTTTTGAACCTGAACGCCCTCGTTAGGCGAGCGACTTCTTTCAATTTGCACGTTATCGCTTCTGCTCAAGAAGTGACGCGTTCTACGAGTTTTTGCGGGGTTGGCGGTAAAATTACTGTGGCTGGTATAGTAACGTCAGCTGTAAATATGATCATCCAATTATGAGCATAATAGATTTCTACAATGCAGTACAAATTTAATAAAACAGAGAGTGGATCTTGGGTCATTGATCTTTTTAGAACATAATACATTACAGTAGCTTCAAACCCTGCATTCTACTGGAATTCAAATTTCTTCCAGTAGCAAAAAATATGAATTATTTTTAGCATTCTATAATATGATTATTTATGTGGTGGATTTCTTACTCTATCAGAATGTGTGTCTAAACAGAAAAGATATAAAATTGGTTCAGAAATATGAACTAAAGTAAGTTGGCTGAGATAGGCTAAGTAGGTGAACAAGTAGTGAATATTTAAGGATTAAGCCTGGTCAAAAGAAGAGAATGAGATCCAAAATGAGTTGAACGAATAATACAAAACTAGGAGTGGAGGAGCCAGTAAGTAAAAGGAGTTTCGAGGAATCCTGATCAAAAGAGACAACCACAAGAAATTTCTTTGAAAAGCTATGATACATGGCTGGTGAAGCGTCAATAATGAACATTCAATGAATCCAAAGAAGTTGGGTCGTCAAAAGAATCAACCAGACACCAGCAAAAACGTAGAACTATGTGTACAACGCATAATACCGTTGTATACATACTACAATAATATATTATGATACAGGCTATTACCTACACATATCTACTCCTGCATGGAGTACAGTACTGTATATTCGTTATCTATAGATCTTCACAGTATACAGAGAACTATCAACTATTGATATGTATAGTTCCATAGCGAAGACCTTTCAGGTGCATTCAAAACTCTTTGGAAATGAGTTGAAGACCTTTAAAAGGTGCCTGTAAGCTGTAAACGTCTTTGGCCACGGGTTGAGTGAGGAGCGATGATGTAAAGCGACAAGCCTGTTGTGAAGAGTCAGCGCAGCAGCAAGGCTTCCTCTGTCAAGGCATCCCCCCCCGCCACCCGGACGCAACCGACCACGGATGAATGCTCGCTGAGTGGTGTCCGTTGGTGTCCGGGCGGACGGGCGCCGCTTTGTTGTCACGGTGTCACTACCTGTTTGCCGTGCTCGCTAGGAATGTTCCGCATCATTCAGGCCACCACTAACCTACAGACTAACTATTGCTACGGAAAAAGAGATAGAAGTCTACAAACAAAAATGTGTACGAAGGAGAGCGCTGTGTATTTTGGTGTTGCTTATTGTTCGTTCGACGTTTGGCTATACCGAAATAAATTGATTTGATTCATTATATTATGATTTGAACATAATTTATGGCTTGGGTTGATAATAATACCAATTTATAGACAAATAGTAAGTAGTAGTAGTAGTAGTAGTAGTAGTAGTAGTAGTAGTAGTAGTGGTAATATGCCTATATCACATGAATTAACAGATAGTGATATCATACACAACAAATAACTGAGAAAAACAGTAATAATTCATTCAATAAGTTTCCAATGGAAGAAACTGGTTCAACGTATAAAACTAACTGTTTTCACAACGAACGCCTCTCTCAAATTCTATTGGTGCACATCGATTTCAATGTCAGCTGAGACATCAACTACGTCACACAGCGTCGACCAATCACGTGAGAGTATACTTTATATACACTTTGTAAAAGTACTTGCTCACAACAGATTATCCACGTAATTTTGAACAAAATAATAAATAATTATTAATTTTTTTATGTTTCCTGGTCATAAGAATATTGCATTAGTTTACAACACAAAATTTTCCCTGGGGCAAAACACGGGTTACCTGCTAGTTTACAGAGTGCAAAATAATTTTTAGAATGAAATGAAGAAACATTTTCTTATTTTGCTAAACACTGAGAAATTGAATAATTTTGGAGAACACCTAAAATAGGAATGAACATAGGAATTCCAATTAATTTATATTCATCAACTTCTCAAGTTTTGGAAGCCTACTTTTTGAACTAAAATCGTTGGGTAATCATTCTTGATGTTATTAGTAGCAGCTGCAAGCTAACAAGATAGAGATACTGGGCAGAAAATGTCATACAATATCACCGCAACGTCGCATGTCAAGCAAGTTTTTGTTCAGCGGTTATTGACACCTCCAAACAACCAAATTCCTTAATTCTATACTGTCAACAACTTTTAAAACGACCAACCTCTTTACAACTTCCAATAAATATTCCTTTCTGCCAGACTATCCACTTCACGTACTGGAAACACATAATCACTTCCAGCAAAATTGATGTATAGATAGATGCCATGTAATAACTAATAATTATTAATTATAACTACTCTTTGTGAATTATTGCTTATTAACTTATTACTGAGTGGATGCATGTTTCAAATTAGGCGTCAGCCTAGCCTCATAATCAGCCACAATAATTAACCAATAATCACGATACATGCTACTCTGAATACTGTATGGCATTACAAACTTCATATTCATATGTACTTCATTATTGAATGATAGATTGTTACATAATTTGGAAGAGGTTAATGACAGCAATTCAACGTACCTGATTTTGATAAGTTTGATGCAATGGAAACTATAATTGCAGAATATTTCTCAATCTGATATCTAGCGCCACTAAAACAGCAGCAGATTATTGTTGTTGTCACAAGGCAGCACGCGTCTTTACAATCACTGAAGGTTATCTATCGATTGTGCAATTCCCTTTAAACTGTCAGCATTCATTTCAGATAACATAATATATTTGCTTCCCACTCAAGCAATTAAAGTTCAGAGTAAATTTACTAGAAAATATACGTCCAGACACTCACTACAAATAGTGCAGCTGATTATCACAGGCTAATCACAGATACAGTTTCTGAACGTTCTTTCGATTCGGAATATTGTTGCATTGAACGAGACGTGACATTCCGATTCTAGTCGACTAATTAAACAAATTTATTAGAATGTCAACTGGTTTGGCAGGTTTTTTATTGGAGTATCAGGGCGTAACAGAAGCTGAAGAAAAGAGAACGTAATAGAAGCAGATGAGCTGCAGTAACAGTAGCACTCAACTATAGTAGGATTCCCTTCACACGGTCAGCATTGTTTGTATGGGAAACATTGATGAAAATCCCTAGGTACGCTGACAGTTCCAAGTGGAACTCACTATACTATTTAACTACAGGAGCTGGAAATTCTAAAATTCTTTTTAAATCCCAGCTCCTGACTCGGGAAGCAGTCTTGTTACGTTCCGCTTATTACTCACAAAGACTCCGAAGTATATAATTCCCTGCTAAGTCCTCAAACGCTTATAATAAGTTATCGTCTTTTAATTGAAAAAGCGTGTTTTCTTACGCAAGATAAATGAGCTTATTATTTCTGGCATTGCAATGATTAGTAATGACAGGGTTTTCATTTTGACCTATGCATCAAGAAGGCCTGCACGTTTTGCCTTGGACCGTTCAAGTATTTGCAAATCATTCTAAGTAATGATATGTGATTGTTCAAGTTTATTGACTCTGAATATTATAGTAGGTAAGAAATTAATGTAGTGGTTCATGCATACAAAAATTTAATAGATGATTTTTCTAATTTTTTTCTGTATCGAAGGACGATATCTATCTATGTAATTCTATGTAGACACGCGGTCGCAGCATATACGACTGTAATACCTTTTCAAAAAATTATAAGTAATTCTGAAATACTTTTCGTTTTAAGTGGTGAGAAGAAAACAATATATGAGTAATTCAGAATTTGAATTATACAGAAGCCAGGATGATATTAACTATCATCCTGAATTACAGTCATCTGTTTTTAGTTTTCGGTAAACCTCTAGGTACCTGCTTGTAATTCCTAAGCACCTTTATCTTGCTTTTTGAAGGGTATATTACCAAATTTACTTTACTGAGCATCCATACACATTGTATACTTATCCCAAGCTATGATGAACCCTAAGTTATTGCCTAACAAACCCGCATCTCTCCTATCCATCACATTTCCACCCTCCCTTGCACCCTTGGCATTCACATCATTATATAAAGTTAAACTACCTGTTTCACACACCTGCTCCTTTGTAATCGTTATCCCTCTACGGTTTACGCTCATCCAGTAGAGTTTGGGATGTTTCCTGAACGTTGCTATTCTAGCCTTGGATTTCAATTTTAAAGCTTGAATTTTGATCGAAAACTGTGTGAAATTAGCACATACTTGGAGAAAGATCTTTCAAGCGATATGACACATTTCAACTTGCTGTGAATAATAATTTTTGGTTCCCCTATCGAAAATACAGGATATTATATTTCATTTTATTTGAAGCTCTGATACAGAGGAAAAAATAATCTCTAAGACGATCATAGATAATTCTAGGTAATTGTACTGTGAGGATATAAGAAGAATCCTCTAACAATGGAAGGGCTGACATCCTCTGCCTAATACAAGACCGCATTCAAAACATACTATGGTTATGCAGTACTTTCCAAGTAAATAAGCACACTCTCCGGCAATACAAATAGCCGCTAAATACATAACATTCTATAAAGAAGGATCTATTTCAAAAGATGAATTCCATTTCACCCAAAACCCTATTAGAGATGGATTAATCTATTGGAATAATAAGAGATAATTCGAAGTAATTGTCATGTAACAACGCGAAATAAATCCTCTGAAAATGACAGGGCTTACATCATTCATCCACCCGTCCTTAAACGACAGTATTTAAAATGACATACGATATTTGGACAATATACTTCCCAAGTAAATAAACATACCCTTCAGGCTGATTACCATTACAAATGAGCCGCTAAATACAGAATACTACGGAATACATCAATCACCATCCTACAGAGAGAAAGGAACGAAAGAAGAGGGAGAAGAAGAAGAAGAAGAAGAAGAAGAAGAAGAAGAAGAAGAAGAAGAAGAAGAAGAAGAAGAAGAAGATGAAGAAGAAAACGAAAGTCCTGTGTTCATTTCGTGACAAGGCAATCATCTGTGCAAAGAAAGCACGTGGGCCCGTGTGTTCTGTTGCAGCAGAAACGAGCATCATTCAAAGTTATTGAATAAGAATGGTGGTTGAAACTTGGTACCAACCGCCTAATTTACCATATTTTACAAGAGAATTATGCTGAGAGGAGACCGAGAGTCAGAGCTCACGATAACGAGTCAAAGTACCTACGAGACTACAAAGCAAACACATACGGCCGCGTGATTTTGGGTGGGAGTGGGAGGGACGATTATGATAAACAGGAGAGCGTAGAGGGAAGAGGAGGAGGAGGAAGATGACCCCGGGCCAACAAGAGTGGACTCAAGACTGCGACCAACAGGATGGTCAGTGTTGCAGCCACCCTCCCCTCTTCCTAATTTATTCAGAAACAAAGTTTCCGGTGTAGGTGTCGAGATGAACCCACAACTATAATAAATATATGTATAGAGCTACATTATATTTTACTCACATATAGTTATATATATATATATATCTTATATAAGTATAGTGTAAACAAGTATATGGTACAGACTTCATAGACTGAACTTAAGCATCGTACACGGACCATATAGATTGCAAATATTACATTACTGGAATAATTGAAATTATGTATTTTTTCAATTCAAAACTCTTTGGAAATGAGTTGAAGACCTTTAAAAGGTGCCTGTAAGCTGTAAACGTCTTTGGCCACGGGTTGAGTGAGGAGCGATGATGTAAAGCGACAAGCCTGTTGTGAAGAGTCAGCGCAGCAGCAAGGCTTCCTCTGTCAAGGCATCCCCCCCCGCCACCCGGACGCAACCGACCACGGATGAATGCTCGCTGAGTGGTGTCCGTTGGTGTCCGGGCGGACGGGCGCCGCTTTGTTGTCACGGTGTCACTACCTGTTTGCCGTGCTCGCTAGGAATGTCCGCATCATTCAGGCCACCACTAACCTACAGACTAACTATTGCTACGGAAAAAGAGATAGAAGTCTACAAACAAAAATGTGTACGAAGGAGAGCGCTGTGTATTTTGGTGTTGCTTATTGTTCGTTCGACGTTTGGCTATACCGAAATAAATTGATTTGATTCATTATATTATGATTTGAACATCATTTATGGCTTGGGTTAATAATAATACCAATTTATAGACAAATAGTAAGTAGTAGTAGTTAGTAGTAGTAGTAGTAGTAGTAGTAGTAGTGGTAATAGGCCTATATCACATGAATTAACAGATAGTGATATCATACACAACAAATAACTGAGAAAAACAGTAATAATTCATTTAATAAGTTTACAATGGAAGAAACTGGTTCAACGTATAAAACTAACTGTTTTCACAACGAACGCCTCTCTCAAATTCTATTGGTGCACATCGATTTCAATGTCAGCTGAGACATCAACTAAGTCACACAGCGTCGACCAATCACGTGAGTGTATACTTTATATACACTTTGTAAAAGTACTTGCTCACAACAGATTATCCACGTAATTTTGAACAAAATAATAAATAATTATTAATTTTTTTATGTTTCCTGGTCATAAGAATATTGCATTAGTTTACAACACAAAATTTTCCCTGGGGCAAAATAGATTTCAAGAAATAGCTACCTGCTAGTTTACAGAGTGCAAAATAATTTTTAGAATGAAATGAAGAAACATTTTCTTATTTTGCTAAACACTGAGAAATTGAATAATTTTGGAGAACACCTAAAATAGGAATGAACATAGGAATTCCAATTAATTTATATTCATCAACTTCTCAAGTTTTGGAAGCCTACTTTTTGAACTAAAATCGCTGGGTAATCATTCTTGCTGTTATTAGTAGCAGCTGCAAGCTAACAAGATAGAGATACTGGGCAGAAAATGTCATACAATATCACCGCAACGTCGCATGTCAAGCAAGTTTTTGTTCAGCGGTTATTGACACCTCCAAACAACCAAATTCCTTAATTCTATACTGTCAACAACTTTTAAAACGACCAACCTCTTTACAACTTCCAATAAATATTCCTTTCTGCCAGACTATCCACTTCACGTACTGGAAACACATAATCACTTCCAGCAAAATTGATGTATAGATAGATGCCATGTAATAACTAATAATTATTAATTATAACTACTCTTTGTGAATTATTGCTTATTAACTTATTACTGAGTGGATGCATGTTTCAAATTAGGCGTCAGCCTAGCCTCATAATCAGCCACAATAATTAACCAATAATCACGATACATGCTACTCTGAATACTGTATGGCATTACAAACTTCATATTCATATGTACTTCATTATTGAATGATAGATTGTTACATAATTGGAAGAGGTTAATGACAGCAATTCAACGTACCTGATTTTGATAAGTTTGATGCAATGGAAACTATAATTGCAGAATATTTCTCAATCTGATATCTAGCGCCACTAAAACAGCAGCAGATTATTGTTGTTGTCACAAGGCAGCACGCGTCTCTACAATCACTGAAGGTTATCTATCGATTGTGCAATTCCCTTTAAACTGTCAGCATTCATTTCAGATAACATAATATATTTGCTTCCCACTCAAGCAATTAAAGTTCAGAGTAAATTTACTAGAAAATATACGTCCAGACACTCACTACAAATAGTGCAGCTGATTATCACAGGCTAATCACAGATACAGTTTCTGAACGTTCTTTCGATTCGGAATATTGTTGCATTGAACGAGACGTGACATTCCGATTCTAGTCGACTAATTAAACAAATTTATTAGAATGTCAACTGGTTTGGCAGGTTTTTTATTGGAGTATCAGGGCGTAACAGAAGCTGAAGAAATGAACGTAATAGAAGCAGATGAGCTGCAGTAACAGTAGCACTCAACTATAGTGAGATTCCCCTCACACGGTCAGCATTGTTTGTATGGGAAACATTGATGAAAATCCCTAGGTACGCTGACAGTTCCAAGTGGAACTCACTATACTATTTAACTACAGGAGCTGGAAATTCTAAAATTCTTTTTAAATCCCAGCTCCTGACTCGGGAAGCAGTCTTGTTACGTTCCGCTTATTACTCACAAAGACTCCGAAGTATATAATTCCCTGCTAAGTCCTCAAACGCTTATAATAAGTTATCGTCTTTTAATTGAAAAAGCGTGTTTTCTTACGCAAGATAAATGAGCTTATTATTTCTGGCATTGCAATGATTAGTAATGACAGGGTTTTCATTTTGACCTATGCATCAAGAAGGCCTGCACGTTTTGCCTTGGACCGTTCAAGTATTTGCAAATCATTCTAAGTAATGATATGTGATTGTTCAAGTTTATTGACTCTGAGTATTATAGTAGGTAAGGAATTTAGTGGTTCATGGATACAAAAATTTAATAGATGATTTTTCTATTTTTTTCTGTATCGAAGGACGATATCTATCTATGTAATTCTATGTAGACACGCGGTCGCAGCATATACGACTGTAATACCTTTTCAAAAAATTATAAGTAATTCTGAAATACTTTTCGTTTTAAGTGGTGAGAAGAAAACAATATATGAGTAATTCAGAATTTGAATTATACAGAATCCAGGATGATATTAACTATCATCCTGAATTACAGTCATCTGTTTTTAGTTTTCGGTAAACCTCTAGGTACCTGCTTGTAATTCCTAAGCACCTTTATCTTGCTTTTTGAAGGGTATATTACCAAATTTACTTTACTGAGCATCCATACACATTGTATACTTATCCCAAGCTATGATGAACCCCAAGTTATTGCCTAACAAACCCGCATCTCTCCTATCCATCACATTTCCACCCTCCCTTGCACCCTTGGCATTCACATCATTATATAAAGTTAAACTACCTGTTTCACACACCTGCTCCTTTGTAATCGTTATCCCTCTACGGTTTACGCTCATCCAGTAGAGTTTGGGATGTTTCCTGAACGTTGCTATTCTAGCCTTGGATTTCAATTTTAAAGCTTGAATTTTGATCGAAAACTGTGTGAAATTAGCACATACTTGGAGAAAGATCTTTCAAGCGATATGACACATTTCAACTTGCTGTGAATAATAATTTTTGGTTCCCCTATCGAAAAGACAGGATATTATATTTCATTTTATTTGAAGCTCTGATACAGAGGAAAAAATAATCTCTAAGACGATCATAGATAATTCTAGGTAATTGTACTGTGAGGATATAAGAAGAATCCTCTAACAATGGAAGGGCTGACATCCTCTGCCTAATACAAGACCGCATTCAAAACATACTATGGTTATGCAGTACTTTCCAAGTAAATAAGCACACTCTCCGGCAATACAAATAGCCGCTAAATACATAACATTCTATAAAGAAGGATCTATTTCAAAAGATGAATTCCATTTCACCCAAAACCCTATTAGAGATGGATTAATCTATTGGAATAATAAGAGATAATTCGAAGTAATTGTCATGTAACAACGCGAAATAAATCCTCTGAAAATGACAGGGCTTACATCATTCATCCACCCGTCCTTAAACGACAGTATTTAAAATGACATACGATATTTGGACAATATACTTCCCAAGTAAATAAACATACCCTTCAGGCTGATTACCAATACAAATGAGCCGCTAAATACAGAATACTACGGAATACATCAATCACCATCCTACAGAGAGAAAGGAACGAAAGAAGAGGGAGAAGAAGAAGAAGAAGAAGAAGAAGAAGAAGAAGAAGAGAAGAAGAAGAAGAAGAAGAAGAAGAAGAAGAAGAGGATGAAGAAGAAAACGAAAGTCCTGTGTTCATTTCGTGACAAGGCAATCATCTGTGCAAAGAAAGCACGTGGGCCCGTGTGTTCTGTTGCAGCAGAAACGAGCATCATTCAAAGTTATTGAATAAGAATGGTGGTTGAAACTTGGTACCAACCGCCTAATTTACCATATTTTACAAGAGAATTATGCTGAGAGGAGACCGAGAGTCAGAGCTCACGATAACGAGTCAAAGTACCTACGAGACTACAAAGCAAACACATACGGCCGCGTGATTTTGGGTGGGAGTGGGAGGGACGATTATGATAAACAGGAGAGCGTGGAGGGAAGAGGAGGAGGAGGAAGATGACCCCGGGCCAACAAGAGTGGACTCAAGACTGCGACCAACAGGATGGTCAGTGTTGCAGCCACCCTCCCCTCTTCCTAATTTATTCAGAAACAAAGTTTCCGGTGTAGGTGTCGAGATGAACCCACAACTATAATAAATATATGTATAGAGCTACATTATATTTTACTCACATATAGTTATATATATATATATATCTTATATAAGTATAGTGTAAACAAGTATATGGTACAGACTTCATAGACTGAACTTAAGCATCGTACACGGACCATATAGATTGCAAATATTACATTACTGGAATAATTGAAATTATGTATTTTTTCAATTCAAAACTCTATGTTCCAATCCGGACTATTGGAGCCCAAAATATCCTATTCATTTTCTTACGGTTCAGCCTAGCCCAAGAGATACAACAAAGTCCATAGTACGTTGTGTGTGGAGGGTTTCAAAAATGCATAAGGTTAGCTAGGATTTTGAAATTTTGAAAAATTTAGAATCATTTTCTATTCTACAACTTCAAATTTCTTCTATTCTTCATGAGTTAGTTAAAACCCACAATTATAAGTATGGAAACACTTTTTGTGATGTACATTGAATACAGTTTCAACCTCGTACATATATGTAACTTCTTCAAACTTATCTGAATCAAGAAATCTATTCATTGAAAGACATGGTATGAAATCTAGACACGGAACATTGAAATTTTCTTGGTAAGAATGTATATATGGAAATAAACTTATAGTAGGCCATTTTGAAAATGCAGGTCGTAGTATTTCATGTTTGCAGAGAAAAGTATCAATTTTCTCAAGCATGAAGACTATTTTATGTGTAACTAGCTTACCCGGCGAACTTCGTACCGCCAAAAAGTCGAAAAGTTTCATGTCACACTTGACTTTATTTGGTGAATCATGAAATTTATCTGACAATCAATGTTTTCATTAACATCTCAATACGGACTTCCTATGTGCTTAGTCATGCAGCATTTATTATTCCGAAAACATATTTTTCTCAATCAATTGGTAGTAATATCTATCAGTAAAGTGTTGAATTGAAAAAAGATGGGTTGAATCAGTGTTTCAAAGATGAATTTAATGTGTTCATAGTTGTTGATTGGTCAATAGATAGTAAAGGAAATATACGAGTAATGAAAACTAGTTTTATAATGTAGATCTCTGGCAGATTGCAAATACAATCACAATTCCAAATTTTAATTTTTTTAAACTAATAATTACTCTGAAAAAAATTGTTTGATAGAAAAAAAAAATGTTTTGATATAGCTATTTTGTTATAAATTGCAATGGAAAGTAATGAATTATCTTTGAGTTTTATACGAGTATCTTCTTTTAGTCGTGGAGATAACGATATCAGATAAGCAAAGAAAAATATTACTATCAACCCTCGATAATACTTTCAGTTAATAACTATAACCAGAAATAACTGTAGATTGTCATGATTAGGTCGATCTCTGAATTCACTGGATACCAGCAAATTTCCGCATTCCGTTGAAAGAATGAGAGACTACTGGGAATCAGTAGCGCACCAAAATAGTTGGAGTTGGATCTGCTAATATTATTTGGCAGTCTTGAACTAGTTTTCAACTGCATATAAATTTATTTTCATTCTTCCTCTGAATTCCGTACAAGGCCTATGTTCTTAGTAATTTTACAATGAATGTATTTGATGTCTTGAAACAACAACAATACCGTAATCATAAATTTTAATACATAAACAATATTATGTTTTATTGCATCACAATAGAGCGTTATATCACAGACAATTTTACAGCTAATATCAAATCAATTCAGGAACCCTCCAGCTGGAACATAATATCATTCAATTAACATGAAAAAATAAAGTTCAAGCTCATTCGTGATACACGGTTCATGATATTATTCATCACGATAATAGCCACCCACATTATGAAAATATGAAATCCAAACCACAAGGTGCCAATTACCAACCTACGTCAGGATCAATTCATATAGATGATAAAACAGAGAAAGAATGAACTGTCAATTCACTAGAAAATTTAATTCAACATGATCAGTTTATTTTAGAGGGAGGGATGAATCATTGAATGAGCTGTACTCTGATATTGATAAAGTAATCTAGTTCTGTCAAGTGGATGGTTGCTTTGGAAATTTGCATTACAATAATCATGGGACGACCACATGATACAAATACTGAGTTATGAGCTCGTTGGTTATTATGCGCCAGGATTATAATTAATTAAGAATTAATGTATGGCAATAGTAATGATTTTATCAGAATGAATGAGCGTGCATATCTACTACTCTCTAGCTCAATATTTCCCTGACACTTCGTTGTAATTAATTCACCTATAGTATAGGCATTATATCGATAATTTCATTTTACAATGAATATGAATGAGTGTTCAATTAGAATGCCCTGCTTCTTAGATATTCCCTGTTATAGTTCCGACTCCTCCTATGTTTGTTTATTATTATTTCTCAGATTGACTCACCAAATTAATTCTATGTCTGTATTGAACTAGACAATCCAATGTCAAAGTGTTCAATTAATTAGTAGCTTTTCACAATTATAATTATTGTTCCCTGTGATTAAAATGAAGTCTGTTTCCATCCACCCTTCTCGTTCCATTTTCAATTTCAGTTACAAAATCAATTGATTATAGAAATGATTTTTCAATCATTAGTAGTGTCTCTCATTCCACCAATGTGATCACGAAGTTTTTCACTCCCACTAAGTTCCAAGCATTTAATTAATTATTTGAACCCTCATTGATTGTTATCCAACTGACCAAAAATGAAAATGTTTGTTCTTCAATTCCACTTTTCAATTTTTCACTGTGATTACAATGCTATGCTTTAGTTGTTGCTATTCTATTGTCTATTCAATCGATCATACAATTGCCTATACAATTAAATGAATGAAACAATTGAAAATACAATATTCAATGATTAATATTTAATACTTGTTATAAGTAATGTGTATGATTCTACTTCCTTCATTCCTAATCACTCTGACTTCAATCTTTAATATCAAGTAGTATTTGATGAATTGAATATAAAATTGATTCTATAATATTTACTGTTATTTTACTTCGAGAAAATGTTTTACCGAATCAAAACCATTGTTCCTTGAAAGTAGACTATACTACCAGTGTGATTCAAGTTCATACAGATTCCCTTTGAATACAGTATTGAATGGGAGTAGTATCGTAGTGTAAGATGAATACTATAAGATTCTGATTCTGTAGTATGTACTATTTAATTTGACAAAACGCTGGACGAAATCAAGCCCATTGTTACCTGATGCTAAACTTATATTTTCATGACCTTGACTATAGTGCAGCAGCCCGTTCCAAGAATGTAAACTAGGATAGGGTCGTTGCCCCCCAACCTCAGCCGGTAGCTTGTTATCCTTGCTACTTTGGCCAAGTCAAATTGCTACTGCAAAATGTCATGTATCGAATAAATATCTTGTTCAGGCACGCACTGCTCGACTGCTATCACAGTTCGTTATCAGAGGCTCGAAAGATACAGAATATCGATTCATCAGATAATCGTCGAAATCATTATTTTCTTCAACCGTCTCTACCGGGGAACGTCCTGTCTTTGATAGCTATAGCAACTTTATTATTTTCGGGAAAAAACTTTTGTGTTGAGCTCCTATTTAAATTATTGGTGAATGAATATCAACAAATAAAGATAGAGTGATAGTAATAAAACTGTAGAGAAATAAAAAAAGCTAGGTATCCACCCAAAATTCCATCTGTTCCTGAATAACAGTAGGCTGCTTGCATGTATTTTGTAATAAGATTACAGAATTTCAATAACTATTATAGATCAGGGTGAATTATGTACTAACTCGCACTGAACTCAATGTATTGATCTCTATAATATAAAAATGAATGTGTGTTTGTTTGTTAGTTTGTTTGTTCCCTATAGACTCGAAAACTACTTGACAGAACGGCATGAAAATTTGAGAATATGTTTTGTGAATATCGGGGATGGTTTCTGACCAGAAATTTTAATAGGGGAGCAAATAATTTTTTAATATTAATCCATTTTACAGACCTATGTTTTCGAAATTGTCGGCCGAGCGGCTAACGTAGAACGGGAAGATCATAATGATTCAAGATCATGTTGTAATAATATGATTTAGCATATGAACTTACCAGCTGTAATAAACACGTTACTCTGTGATAAAATCGTTTACTGGTGTTATAACTGTAGTATTAAGCACATAGGAAGTCCGTATTGAGATGTAAATAAAAATATTGATTGTCAGATATGATTCACTAAATAAAGTCAAGTGTGACATGAGATACATTGACTTTTTAGTGGTACGAAGTTCGCCGGGTAAGCTAGTAATGAATAAAATATCATTACAATACCAACATCACAATATTGCAACTGTGTTGAAAATATGAAAAATAGTTGTGGGGAAGAGAATAAGAAGAATATGCTGATTGAACACGATTTTAGAAGAACAAAAAGTACTTGTATACTTGAACTAGTAGCATATATTGTTTCTATAATAACGAATAACAAGGGCTACTTCTATTAATAGAAATAAAATGGAAATTGTATCCTTTTTTCAGAGTACTGGAACTTCAGACCTGGAGATGGAATAAGTCCCGGAATGCATAGTCCTTTTAATCAATTTTCAATGGTTTTGTAATTTGAAAAGTTTATTGGTTTTTTTTAAAGGAGTAAAAGGTGTTTTCTGAAAAATGTACTTTTCTATTTTATTTCTTTTACTATTAATATTCTCTATTTTAATTATTTTCTTATTTGTACTTTTGTCGTATATCATCATTGTAAATATGATTTACACTAGGTTTTAGAGAAAAATATTCACTTTAAAGTATAATAAATTATTTTCAAAGGTTTAAATTGTCTCGAGTGCATGAGTGCTAGTACGATCGCCCCTATCTGTCACACTCATGGTGGGGTTGGAAATTTAAGTTAAAACATGGAAGCAACCTTTCAGATTGAAAGCTTCAACGGTGAATATAACCTTCATCGAGAGCTCATCACGAGAATCAAATAATTTATTGAATAAATCATTGAAATGCGAACAGCACGGAGCCTATTAATTTCTCAATGTTAGAACGCGAAATTTAATTTCAATATTTACCTCAGTTTTGACCTGATAAATCAGCAATGCGATCGCGTGACGTTTCAATTTTATTTCAGCTCGCTCTGCTGTGGAAGACGCAATAAAAGTAGCAGACTTGCTATTTTGAACTCGGAAAGTACAAGTTGGAGTTTCCCAGGCGTAATCAATAACCATTCATCGTCTAGCAACGGTGCAACAACGGGAAATGTGTTTGTTTCCTTCCTTGTCTGTGGTAGGAGTTCTCATATAACGTTGATTAAATTTAAAAAATAACTACGCACTTCTAAACATTCGAAGACGTTTTGTTAAAAGATAAATTACATAAGTTATAATAATTCAGACAAATTGTGGTTGGAGAAAAAGCTTCAACCTGTAACGAATGACTCATTCAACCTACTTTCTACAAAGTGCGTAGGTTTTCAAGAGGGTCGTTATATTGATAATACAAGATGGATTATTAGGAACAGCACAGAGCATATCATTTCAACTAATTATTAAAATATATATTATATAGATCCAGGGAGTACTGTACTCTGTTCAAATACTTTGAAATAACGTTTACAGCAACCTACAATCAGAAACCAACAAGTGTTCTACAAGATATAATAATTATATCATTGGTTTTTCAGTACAGCAAAACTATACATGACTATAGTACAGTACGATGACTTGCAGTAATGTAGACTATCAATAATCCACTTACAAAGAAAACAAGCAAAGAAGATGAACAAGAAGTACAAGATAAGGACCTATCTACAACCAATAAAAGACCATGACGTGAAGCCCCCTGTCACAAAAATACTGTCACCCTATCAAAAAACTCCTAACAGATGTTAACAGAGCTGACGTAAGACCATGGATTCCATACCGTTTACTCCAATGGCTTGTTATTAATAAGCAGACACTTATTTTCTCGGCGTCTGCCCTTCTTTCACATCCGTTAGACTTTTTACGAGTCTAGTTACAGATTATACTGACGCACTTGTGCAAATTAGTACCTCATGCCTGATTCTTCATGGTCCATGTGCATTCCGAGTGCTGCGTTCATTTGCGGCCGGCTTGCATCGCTTTTGCATCCGACAACGACTCTGGTTGATTGGACGAAGGCGTGTAGTCAAGGAATGCACAGTCAAGGTCCCACTCAAGGCTAGGACTACTGCACTTCTCTTGCCCCATGCTATCTCCAAAGCACTACACACGTATCGGCCATCTCTATACTCCGCCACGCGGTATTTGCATTGGTCCTTTCCTTTCAAATCTAACAGATTCAAAATTAACTCAACTTGAAAGTTATTGTTATTCGGATCTTGATTTTTCCTCAGGAATTCGAAAAAAAATTTTACCAGCTTTTGTATATCCTTCGATATGCAAAACAAGGAGTGTTCTAAAGATGAGCATGATCCCTTATTCCTCAATAACATCAAGCAAATTTGCAAAAACGAAACTGGAAGTTCTAGGAAGAATTTGGAGGATACCAGAGAAATAATTGGGATTTCTGGGATGAGTGAAGGTTTTTAAACAGACCTAGAGACCTCACAAATAGATTTTCTCCATCTTTGTTTCATCAAAGCTATAAAATCAGAGCAAAGCACGGTTTTACAGAAATGAGAGTACGAATATCCGTTTACATTAGCATTATTCCCTGATTCCACAAGTCATTCAATCACATCCCTAATATTCAGCAATTCAGCTCTTTAATATTTCTCAAAATTCTACAAATCACAGAATTACACATCACAATTAAGTAGCTACATTATACCTATGAATCAGAAGAAAATCACAGAAATGAGAATTAGTACGCGAAGTGTGACTGGATTTTTCTAATAATTTCAAATTATTAAACGACTCTGTATAAATGTGACAATATGAGGATATTGTCGAATAGTAACTATCAACTTCAGATTGGAAAATTCTGGGCCCTCGTATAAATGAGACTGCAACAAGATATGTAATCAAATTTTAAGATGTTCAGTTGAGGAGGTTTCTCATCATTGAAGGAATACATCAGGAAGTGGGCATCCAGCCTGCCTCAATATCATCATAAATGAGACTGCACTCTGAAATATATCACCATAACATAACTATATACCTTTCAATTTAGTCATCCAATAGCCCAGAGTGCAATGATAGTAAATGGAATCGAATAGTGTTGACATAAATTACATATTTTATTGAACTTAATCCATGTTAGAATGAAAATCTGAATTTTCATTGCTATCGTATATCATGCTGTGTCATCATTTCACAAAATTAGATCATACCATGGATCGAAGTTAATTGCGTTCTCATGAATATCATGTTTGAGTAAAACATAACTCCGTTGGTTCTCAAGAGATGATATGACTTAAACCATGCAGTTCCTTGATTTACAAACAGTAAATCAGAGGTGAAGTTGACAAGGAAAGTAAAAATATAAAGCATGATTTGATCAAGACTCTCTCGACTCATCAATTCAGCTCCTGCTGTTAAATGATGGTCTGTTTATAACCAAACTGATCATTCTTTAACGTCATTTGGGTTTATGTTCCCCATTAGGTATTCATGAGCTTTCCGGAAAATATAAGCATAGCAGTTGAAACGACCAAATGAATATAAAACTGGAATATGGTCGCTGTAACTTATTAGCCCAAGTTTAGAAGCAGGTGCAATGCCTCACCAGTCACCAGTACGTGCTTGCTTCAAAGCTCATTTCAAATAAAGTTTTTCTACTTTTCATTCTTTCACATTCATCTTTTTTCTTCTATTCCTTGCCCCCGCTTTTCTTCCACATTTTGTTTCTTTCTTATGTCAATCCTCATCCTTCCTGTTTCTACATAGCCTCTTTATTCTGCATACACCTTCTTTTGCATAGACCTAAATCTCTTTACTCCACAGATATTAACATTAGCCTATTATACTCAAAATTCAATAATTCATAATTGATTCCCTTTTTTCTTCTTCCTCCTCATTTCCCTCATTCTTTCTTATTTCTCTGCTACTTCTTATTTTCTCCTTTCCTCCTTTTCCCTCTATCTCTGTTTTTCCTGAATTTTCTTACCTATCTAGAATTCTTTTTCTTCTCATTCTCCCCTTTTTTCTAATTCTTCACTTCGTCGTCATTCTTTGTTCTTCTTCTACTTTCATTTTTATTCTATTACACCCCATCTCCCCCTCCCACCCATTTCCTTCTCCCAAAGCTTATTTCAACTTTCATTTCTTTCTCTTTCTTTATTACTCTCTAGTTCCCCTTTTTATTCTTACAGTATCCTTTATATTATTCGAATACTTCTTGATAATATAACTCTTCTATACAGCTGATAATATTCTCTCTCTTTTCTTCCATCTTGATATTGTATTCTAACTAATTCGCCAATCGCTATCATTGCTCCTAATTTTTTAAACCACTTTTGTCTCAATTTTTCCCACACATACTTCCTTCCTGCAGGTCATTTATGACTGTACTCAAGTCAGGTTTTTTGAAGTGGTCAGCATATAAAAATGTATTAAGAACATTCATCAGCCCGCACCATGTCAGTATGGCTGCGGGTTGATATTACTTCGCCAATTTTTTATTTTCCCAGATGCAAGGATATAATTGAGGCTACTGTATGACGTCTTACATATCAGTAGGCATCTGGTCATTCTTTCAACCTGTAATTGTATGTGTACAAGTTATTATTCAATTACAGAAATAATTTCACCTGCTATCACATTTCCTTTATTTGAACGGCTCGTTGCTTGGATAGCATGCAACCTCCTCGTAATATGAATATGGAAAAGAAAATGGACCTCATCAAATCGACCAAGACTCGATTTTTCTCTCCAACAACATTTGCGGAACTTTCTTCTGATCAGGCTAATTAGAATTTGTTCCAAATAAGCTGAGGATTCTTCACATTTGTTTATAATTGAATTCAAAAGTAAGCCATCAAATGTCAAACGATACTTTAAAGATCAATTTAAAATTCAATTTTGAACGAATGTGCACTTTACTGGACCTTTACTTCAACTTACAAAAAAGTTGATCGCGGTCATACGAGATCTTGGGAATATAAAGTTCTACCAGGATATCAGGTACCAAGATACAATGAAAACCAAAATGATTCATGAGAATTAATTATTATAGAAAATTACTAGTACTTTTTTTTATACATAATATATAAACACAACTAGTTACGAGCACTTATGTCATTTATCAAGTGACAAGTGGATGTATTTATATGAAAACATATATATAAATAGGTTAGTGGTAATTTTCTTTAATGATTAAACATTCAGTAATACCTTATTAGATAACTGAGAAATTAATGAAGAGATTGATGATTAATAGAGATTGAGAAGAGTTCCACCATAAGTTCTCCACAAAGAATTACTTTTGCGAATAGATATTTAAGGAAATGTAATGTACTGTACTCCCATATCCTAGCAGTGCAGGAAACACGACTATCGTGATCGGAAGCCCAGCTTCCTGGTAATACTCCCAAATCTATTATCTGCACTATTCATGCAATGAAGGTCTATCGAAGATTACTGCAAGACTCGGATGTGAGTAACCTTCTAAGACTTGTCAATAACATTCCCAAATGTGTGGTATAATAATTGAAAATATTAAAGGAACAAAAACTCAATATTATAAATCGTGAACCATTCCCAGAATGTATATACAAATAAGAGTCTGACATAAGAGCAGATCGCAAAAATAATGATTATTCAATGATAGGATATTCAACAATGAGCTGGTTTGTTTTGTGTGCAAGATAATATAATTTAGACAAAGGAATTTCATCAAACTACTGTTTAAAATTGGTTGAGATGTATCTTCAATAGCGCCAACTTGATTTATCAATTTTTTGAAGGTTATTATCTTCTTCTTATCATAAAAGGCTGCAGTAATCTTGAGAAACATATAGACGAAATATTTTTTTATAATTTCTCTCTCAACTAGACTGAATCTAGTGCCACAGAAATAAAGTTAGAGTATTCTACTCAAATCATAAAATCAATATATAGAAGAGCACTGAAGTAATAAATTCAGAAGGCCACTAAGCAGTTTAAAGTCACGCGAACTGGTGATTTGAGCTTGTGAACTATTTTGAGAATTCAGAGAATGACATACATTCAAAATCTGATACAAATCAAGATATAGTGATGGAATAACAGTGCAAGTTGAGGAACTACTCAGATTTTATCAGAACGCTAGCAATTATAGGTGGATTTTCCATGAAAGCATACGACATCCATCCGTGCATTATTGTAATACTCTCACATAACATTGTATAACATCCAGCTTTTCATATTATCTTCTGTTGTACAAAAACTTTGAATTTATCAGGATCCCTTGATACTGCATGCTAGTAATAGACATCCTCAAAACATCCTCACGCGCAGTTCAATTTAATCAATATGATATGGAGTAAAAAATCTGAATTCATAATAGACGTAAATGTCGAAATTCCCAGCATTAGAATGTGCTGAGTACTCCCAAGTCATCTAAAAAATAAATTGAACATGGAAGTTGTAGATAAAATATGTAACGCAATATCCAATAAACAAAAGGCTCACATGGAGGTGCAGATGACCTTTTTTCTACCGACTACCGACTAGGATAATGCCCTGACTCTTATAAATTTAGTATAATTATTCATCATTGGGGCAGCATAAATCAGCACGAATTACGTTGTAATGATTAAGGACCAAAAAATAATATTATTAAAAATAAGGAGCCTCGAGTGAATAAGATTGGTAATATAAAATTGTCAAACGAGAATATATTATAGAAATCACACATGCGAGAAAGCATGCTCCAATATTGTGAATAGTGCATGCCGCATGGTGCTGTTTTCAAAGAAGGGGACACCCAGTGGTCATCATCAAAATGTAAACAAACACCACATGTGAGCATTCAGATCTCTTTTTCCAATCAATAAAACATCCAAATCAATAATGATTTTCGTAAAACTTACAAGTTGAACAATATTTAAAAATAAATCAAGATCACTCACCGAAGAGTCCACAGTCAATTCACACACAAGAAGAATCAACAACAAAAACCACGCACCAAGTTATCACACTACGACAAGGAGCGCAGACAAGCTTACTGCTGAACAGTTTCACTAGAACTGGGCGCGAGCGCGAGAGTCAAGCAAGGCGCAAAACAGGGTGAAACGAGTAGTATCGGCATCCACCGATAGGAGCGCCTCTGACAGTCAAAAACCGAAAGTATAGTCAGAAAGTCTGGAAGTTCTTCTATCTTTTGTGCTTTCACTATCACTATCAGGCCATCTCTCTCACCACACACATGGCCAACACTCAGTTTCCTCTTCTCTTTATAGACTCTTCTCCGAGACAACGTACACAAAGTCTCGTTTAGTATCCAAATCGTGGGAAAGACTGGCAACTCATTGTTCTATCTGGTACAGAATCAATAGTGATAGTAATTAGGCCTAGGGATTACGAGTGTTTTCAAATTAGGTATTAGTGTTCTACCATAAACACACTATGAAAGCACGAAATACATGACACTGTTTGTATTGGATTGGATTTAGTATCTGAGTCACTCATATCTTCACAAAACAGTTAATGACTCTATTACTAGAGTTCTTCTGTTCTAATTTCTTATCTTACAGGGAGGTTGTGTGCGATAAACCTGTGTGCCGTGTCTCTGTCATTGAAGCGAAAACTGCTGCAATAGGATTATAGGATTTGGGATTATAAACTCATCTGAGATGGACTATAGACTAGTACACTCAAACATCATATAAACATTCAAAATTCATTGTATATTCTTTTAATTCTTCAGTTTATAGTCTACTTATTCAACGTTAGAGTCTTGTGTAGCACCTTAGGCTGGATATGAATTGTTCGTATTAATGAAGGCTATTTTGGGCACTGCCTGTTATAATTTTTACTTTCCTTGCCCTATTACCATAGGTAAGGAAAGTATTGCTTTCCAAAAAATATTAAGGTACCCTAATTTCAAGTTTTCTATACGTTTCAAGGTCCCCTGAGTCCCCTGTGTGTGTGTGTGTGTGTGTTGTGTGTGTGTGTGTGTATGTGTGTGTGTGTGTGTGTGTGTGTGTGTGTGTGTGTGTGTGTGTGTGTGTGTGTGTGTGTGTATGTATGTGTTTGTGTATGTGTGTGTGTGTGTGTGTGTGTGTGTGTGTGTGTGTGTGTGTATGTCTGTATACACGATAACTCCATTCCTAATTAACCGATTGACTTGAAATTTTAAACTTAAGGTTTAATATACGGTTTTTTAAGTTTACGGTTTTAAGGTTTTTTATACGACGAGGATCCGACAATTCAAAAAAAATTCAATTCAAGATGGCGGAAAAAATGGCGGATAATGACTAAAAAACCATGTTTTTCACGTTTTTCTCGAAAACGGCTCCAACGATTTTCTTCAAATTCATACCATTGATAACTATTTATGAGCTCTATCAACTGACATGAGTCTCATTTCTGGGAAAATTTCAGGAGCTCCGTAATATTCTTGAGAAAAATGGCAGATAGTTACTAAAAAACCATGTTTTTCTCGATTTTCTCAAAAATGACTCGACCGATTTTTTTCAAATTCATACCCTGTATAGTTATTTATCAGGTCTATCAACTGGCATGAGTCTCCTTTCTGGGAAACTAATGGGGGGTCCACCCCATCCTTGAGAAATGGACTTTGTAACCTCCTTCTCGTGCATAAGGTAGGTAGGTAGAGCAGTTTATAAAAAGAACACATAGTCGAGATATTTCATCTGTAGAACAGCTGTTTTGACGACTTTAGAAAAAATCATCGAATTTCACAATTTATTTACACAAAGGAAAAAGTACTCTGAAAACAATTATATATACACATATTATACAGTAGGCTGATCGTAGTTGTAATTATGTTGCTGCCAATCGTCATTATGTTATTCCCCTAAATTATTTTCGTTTAAGAATGAGGCTTACAGTTCAATGCGCAAGGAAAGTTGTGTGAGTGTACCACACCAGATTTTTTACTAAAAAAACTATCACTTAGGTCAAACAAACCAGATATTGAACCGAAATGAGTTGAAACGTATAATAATAATAATACAACAAGTAGGTAGGTTTCTTGGCTTCATGAGAAACGTTTATTTCATGGCAAGACTCTCAAAAGTGTGTTATGGTTTCATTAAATAATTTCTCTTGAAAGATTTGCGACATATTTTCTTGATTTTATGGATAATAATCTATCAAGTCACTGGTTTTTTTTCGTAATGAATGAGCATTGAAGGTACAGTAGACTAAATCGAATGTGGAAATTTAGAATGATCAATATAATGCAATTGAGTCAGTTCAATTATAATGCTACTATCGGGACCTGACTCTGATAATTTCATTTCATTTCATTTATTTATCGTCACATTACATCAATTTTTGAGTAACACTCATTTGACTGGTGACATGTCAATACTAGAACAAAATTATATTTAAAAGACTTAGTTCTAACTTCTTGAAAGTAAAATAAATAAATACACTCTATGATGTATCTCATCAAATTCACATGGAAATGAAAGTCACAAAAAGTTAAGTTACACTCTACAGCCCCTTTTCACAAATTAAAATTCGGCAGCAGAGTATAGGGCTTTCTCTAATAGCATTTTTCTGACTGTTAGTTTGAATTTGTTTATTGCTTCGCAAGAATCTCTTGATCTCAATCCACAAATGACTCTTATTATTTTTTTCTGGATTATAAAAATTTTATATTATAAATTATAATGTATTTAAAAATCGCATCCCGGAGGTTCATTTGAATTTCACGCTTTGCATTCCTATAATGAGGTCCACGTTATAGTGGCAGTATTTGATTAACATTGGTGTTAATCAAAATCTTTTCAATCATTCGAAAAAACCGATAGTGCTATCCTTTTCTAGCTCTGCAATGTTGCCAGATCGTTTTTAACAATGTAGAAATAAAATTAACAAAATATTCAATATCAATTATGAGAAATTCATTATTAAATAATTAAAAAATGAATGTTCTTGGCAGATGAAATTTAATTATTTTTAATAAGAATAAACTGTTGATATTACATCATAGTACTGGTATCAGCTATCTTCTATAGAAGGCAGTGGCAAGACAGAGAATCGGCAACGCTGTTTTCCTGTCATTTTCCACTGCAACTATTACGTGGACCTCACTAAAGTAGCCAAAACCAGGAAACAATCAAAACGTTTTTTAGTTGCTGACTCAACTATCTCAAAGTGTGCTTGGCTAAGAAAATTTTCAAGAATAATGTGGCTCTCAGCCCCTCAGTGTCTGTCTAATAATGGGTATAATGGAGGATAGGGTTTCAGGAGCACATGAATAAAAATGATATGGATCATAAAGGAGCAAGTGGTTTAAAAAATAATGAAACCATTTTAGTAGACTAAATATATTTTTAATGTATAGTCTTCCCACTATATTCAACCGCACGAAAATAGTCCGATGGAAAGAGCTGAGTTCCTCCTCGCCCCCTCGCATCCATATACGTTGCCAATTCGTTAGGTGCATTATTAAAGTATTAATTATTATCTATAAACAGCTGTAAACAACGTTGACTAATTCTTATTTGGCAACGCTACATGTACTCTCATCGGACTATTTTTGTGCGGTTGACTATGGTCTTTTCTACAGGACTAGTAGGCTACTGACCGAAGTTGAAGGAGACAGTAGCATACGAGAAATGGAAGTTCAACGTTCTTGATAATCTTCCCTTTTTCTGAGTTGGAACAAACCACTTTTTCTGTCAACTGAGGTATCGTAATTTCAACTCCTAGTTTTGGTCACCACAGACTAGCTGACTGGCCGTGCTGGCTGATCAATACCATATATATTGTACGGGGGATAAGTACGCTTCGTGCTTGATGTGGGCTTATAAAAACAAGTCCAAGGGTTCAAGTAAATAAGCGATAGCTTTTTCAGAAGAACCGCATTCCACGTTTCCCTTTAACAGTCGGTTCAAAAACATTATCTGAGGTTGAGAGAGTCGTTCTCCAACATTTTACCTGCTGAACATTGTCTAGTGAGCAAGTTTATGGGGCTTTAACAACAAATAAATAATTTACTGTGTCCAATATGTTTTCCAAAAGTGCATTTGTCATTTTCTTGAGAAAATAAGCTCAAAGGTACTCGTATAATATAAATGTTTGTCTTTAGAAAGAGCAAATATATACAAAATGTTGATGACTCTTCTCTCATAAACTATACTATAATATAAGGTGATTTCAGAAAATTACAACATGATGGTGTAAGGAGATTGACTTTGAAATTTTAAAGGAATATTCAAGGACTATCAATTACAAAAAAAAAATGGGTTTACAAAAAAAGCCGTGAGGAATAGCAGTACGGTAGATCAATAGTAGAGTAGCCTATATCTTTTAAAGATTTCTATAGAGCATGAAATATAATATAGTCTAACATCTTATATTTGTAAGACCATAATATAATGTATAATGAATCAATTATTGATCTTTGCATACTTTGACCCCATTACTGAGAATGCAGTATCTCATCATGGAATGAGTAGTAATACTATAATTGATTACCCATCTATCTCATTATGTATTTCCAACTTATTGGCTAATATGCGGTATATGCCATTGAATATTGAGTATTTCATTATGAAATGAGTGATATTGATACCTTATCCTTCCATCCTTGTATGTTCAAAAATGTTATAGCTTTATGTTGTATTGTATAATGCATAAATATTGAATATTATTTAATCCATAAATTATTGAAGATTTACTGCCTAAGCAGTCTCAGTCAGATATATTCAACTACGTTCACTCTCCAGCTTTTCAAAGCTGTTTACTACAACCCTTTACTTTGATATTATTGTTAACAAAAAGCTACAACGATACGAGATACAAATAATGTGAAGGTATAGTGTGATTTCTAAAAATGATTGAGGAATAGTAGAATATCACAAAAATCGAGGGAAATGATGAGAAACCGTAGTAATAGAGGATAGAACTATATCATATAGTGATCAAGAAACCAAGAGAATTATAATCTCAAGAGACCAAGAGCAAAATCGTCGTAATGTAATATTCCTAGTAACGAGGCTACTCTTACATCGAGTACATTCAAGGGTCTTGAGAATAAATACGCTTAGGCTATAGGGTGAGAGTAATCATACAGTGGTTTCTTCAAAATCAATAATAAAAAATAAATTCTCAAACAGGATAAATTTTGCGATATTAACAACAAAATAATAAGATACAAGAATTCTTTAATTGATTCAATAATACACAATTATTTTTTTAAATAATTTGGTGGAGGATCAACAGGCACAGCCCAAAACTGTTCCTCCGAAATTTGATTCATTAAAATAGTCCAAAAAATAAGTTATGTTTTCTCCACTTTATAAAATGTTGTCTAATTTTCTTACCAAACACTTGAAACAAGAAATTTTGAATTGGGAAAAAAATTGAAATCCAATTACCGTATTATAAAAATATTATTTAATTGCTAGAAATGAAGGGTTACAGATATATTGATTGCTGGATATTGGGCACAGTAACTATATCAAAAGTGGAGGAAGATAGAACGGTGAAAATGAAGATAAAGGATAACAGAGTAAATGTGATATAAATAGCATGAAGATAAAAAGAGACAAAAGAGAGAGTGTGATCTATGACAATGAGCAGGTAATGAGTGGGCAAGAGACAGCTGCTGATTGATGGTGACAGTCCCAGACGCAGTAGCGTATCCAAGCAACTTCAAACTGTCAGCATTCCCAACAACAAACATCAATGTATCTCATTCAACTAATGCTGACAGCTTAAAGTGGATCCCACTATAGTGAGATTTAATTCAAAGCTTCAGCATTGATTGAATGAGAAGCATTGATGTTTGCTATGAGAATTGCTGACAGATTGAAGTGAATCTGACATGAGGACAATGGACAATCTGCTACTGAGTTGCAGTTGGCAGTTGGCAGTTAGCTAGCGCAGCGCAGCGGTCACCTTTGACAGCAGTCAGCACTCAGTATAGCACACATGTCGCGCACAGGAATCCGAATCCGACGAGAGATTCTCAGAAGCACCAACATAAGAAGAGATTCTGTGCACTTGCGCGGTAGTTGAAGTATGACCCCTATGACACTTTTTGCACCGCTCTGCTCTGCTCTGCTCTGTCAGCCGGCTGCAATCATAGCAGCGATGCAGTAATCGCATAGAGTGGACAGTCTTCTCGCCGCAGTATAGAGGCGTCTTTATTCAGCCGCATTTCGCCAAGTTCATTAACCCTAAACATATTTCAATCTCATTCAGCAGTTTAGCATTGCATGTAGAGACTCAAGCAATATGGAAGAAAATAGATATGGCTAATAATGGATAAATATTATTGATCCGGTATTATTTGATCATAAAATTGAGTTGGTTTAGCCTTATTGTATGAAAAATAATCACATTGTCAATATTCAAGAAACAAGATCAAGGTGATGATAATTTATACAGAAACATTTGCCACTAAAGAGGAGTTCGTTCTATATATTACCGAAGGAATTAAAACCTTTAATTTAAAATTTTGCAACAAAAAATGTATATGCTACAATAAAATAATAATAAATTATAACAGATGGCTACATGTTCTCTACTGTTAAAATTTGTATTGTATAAGCGAAGTATATTTGGATGAATAGTTGATTACGTACCACTCCTGAAGAGCAGCTCTCTTCAAGGTGTGAGGCAATTCTAAAAGTTATCCTTAAATAGCTATAACAAAATGTCAACAATGCTCTAGTGATACTCCTGCTACTTTTGGTACTCCAATTGCAGGAAATATTCTAAAATGTAGCGGATTTTTCATAACATCACAAGCTTACAGATAGAAATAACTGAGATAATGACATTATTCAAATGGTAATGAATTAATTATTATTATTAAACGAAAATCCAAATTAAATGCTGTAATTCACCCCGAAAACTTCTGCTTTTCGAAGACTTTGAATTCCGATCTAGCTGTTCACCGTGTTGTCAATATTTGTTGTAGCAGAAGTCTTCGGGATGAATTACAGCATTTAATTTGGTTTTTCGTTTAATAATAATTATTATTCACAAGCTTATTTACATTTTAAAATATTGAACCCTTTAACATAGTGAAATTCACATTATTGAGTCAGCACCTGATGATATGTTAATGTTTTTCTGATCTTGTCTGTCATTAGAAAAAGTCGTTAGCTCTATCCTTCTCCAGCTCTGCACCGTGGATTACTAAAATATTTAATCTCAATTTTGAAAACTCATTATTTTTAAATCATTGAAAAATATATTAACAATTATCATGTCAGACGTACCGGGATGGCTCAAACCATGTTATCTACTATAAAAGGTGATGGAGGTATGAAAATTGGCAACTCTGTAGTCCTATCATTTTCAGTGGCCTACATCAAGATATATCAAGGGGTAGCTGAATTGTTAACGCCTTAAAACTTTTGAGCATAGGCAACCCTCACTACATTTCAGTTATGTTCATTTGGAAGGGCAGGAAAGGTAAGAGAAAATACCGTAACCAACTTAAAGAATAATTAGAAAACTGATTACTGAAGAAGTTTCTATTATAAATAGAGAAATTATTCACACAAAATTCAAGGTTGATAATAATTCTTACATAAATCTCCGAAGAAAAAAAAATAGGGGCCCACTGGTTTTGATGCTACCTATTTCGATGAATATGTAAAAAAATTAAAGATACAATGAGTTAGTAGATTATTGTGATTTGTGAATATTTATTTTTAATCGTTGCTAAAGGTAGAGAATGGATCGAAACATAGAATACGATCATATCAGAAAAATCTGGAAAAAACTACAAATTCGTTGAAAGTATACAAAGTAAGGGTAATGTGTAAAAATATTGTGAAAAGTAAAGATGTATGGAGTAAGCGATTGTGGAATTGCAAAGTATTTTGAGTTTCAAGTGGCAATGTATATTCTGTATTGGTGGAAATATTCAGATAGATACGATGAATAATTTCTAGTGAATTCACAAGCTACGGCCAGTTTTTTAAAATTGAAAAATCCCTTAACAAGATAACTGTTGTTTCAACACGCTATAATTCCAATTACGAGAATAATCTTATGGAATCTGAATAATACACTCATAACAATACTATAGCAATGAGTTTTTATTCAATAATCCATTACTATTAATAATAATAATAATTATTGAAGGAAAATCCAAATTAAATAAAACAATTGAATCTCAGTAATTCCCATGACTATCATTTTATTACAATACATTGAGGATGAGAATAGAGAGCTATAAAATGAAAACTGGAATGTGTTATTCAGGCGAGTTTTGGTCTTCTTTGTCAGTTGTGAGATTACCTTATACGGTTGGAGCAACAAAATGAATTTGAAGGTGTAAAACAAACGATGTTATTGACCGGCGTTCACAATAAACACATATACACTCAAGATGCACTACACTCAGGAATGAGCATTGAACGACTATGAATGTATCTGAACATTTCCGTTCACACACTGTATCCAACTCCTTTCTACACAACTCACGTACTCTTGAAAAAAATCAAAGAGGATGTACAAAGCATTGTTTTGACGTCTCGTTCGAATGAATGAGATTCGTTTCAACCACTGAAAAACACGGATTATTCTCAACTTATTCAGATCTGAAGCACGGTTTGTTTTGTATTTCTCCAGTCTATTGAATGTGAATGGATTAATAATATTGATTTATAGAATTGCTGTACCGAAAATGATATCTCTAGTTCAAGAATTCCTTCACTTTCCAGCTGTAGTTCTCTTTTTCCTATTCTCTTCTCTGCTGAGGTTGATGCCCACATGAGCCTTGGGCTTGTGCTCGGGTAATGGGGCGGATAATGATGAGAGATGAATGGACCAGTTTTGGGTGGGTTCCGATCCACCGGGAAGCGATTTTTCAACTCATGAATCATATTCGGTTGGCTAAAGTGATTACCTTTCCTACTAAAGTAGCAGTAGCTTATCAGCTGAGTCGGTCCGCTACCCCATTATTTGTTCTACATGCAGACTTGTGACGAATGAAATAGGTATTTGTAAAATAAATCATTATGATATTTTGTCTAATTCAGAAGAAAGTTCGTGTTGTTTATAAAGAGTGAATTTTGATGATCTCCATTGAGTACGGTAATTGTGTTGATTCTCTTTAAAAGATGTAATTGCCAATAATCAATTTTATATAGTCCATCCATTCAATTTTTCCACTGCCCTATTTTGTTATGCATACTAATTTAAATTATTTGATCATTTCTAAAATGATTTTTGGAACTCACAAGAAAGAGTATCTATTTCCAACTGGACTTTTTCATCTACATTTCAAAGATATTATTCTGGAGAATATTGTGCTCTACGTTCATGTAAAATAGTAGCCTACGACAGAGCTGGAATAAAACAGAGAACGAGAAAAAAACGAAAGCTGCTCTTGAAACAAGCCTCACCTTAATGAGTGAATAACAGGAATGTTTTAAAGTCTGCGGTATTGAATATGAAGCATAAGAGATGTGTTTTTAAAGGATATGTTGAGTCTGGAGGGGATTTCCAGTACGCACCTATATGAACAATGAGTAGGCTACATAACGTCTAAAGATATGCGGCTTCTGAATCTGTAAATCCAATTTCAACTCCTATCTCAGTAATAATAATAGATTCATCTTCATTCATGATTCATGACTAAAGATAAAACATTCGAGATTACAATAAATTGTTTTGTTAATAATAGATTAGTTACCGATATAAATACGTTTCAGTACCGTAATCTTCTTTATTATATTCTAGTAGTTCTGTGAACAGTAGACCTCGCGCAGTTATAACGACGTCCCAAACCATAAGCACATCCACACTGATACACTAACTATTTATTTGATCAGATCGTGCTTACACAAGATTTAATTATCATATAACGTTTTCCGGAATTTAGCGCGAGAAAACCAGAAGACATCTAGGCGCCCAGACGAGCTGTTATAAGCTCTTTGCATCCTATTTTAATAGTACATGAAAATTGCATTCAATGAGGCATGCAATGAGACATGCAATTTATAGTCTACACAGCTGTTAATTTTTTACCAAGTTACATTGATATATTGAGGCATGCAATTTATACTCAACTCGACAGCTGATTTATGATTAATAATTCTATAGTCTGATTTTTACTCTAATATTGAAGTATGAAGGAGCCTCCTTTCTCCTTTTATATTATCCTTGAAATGCAAAATTTCCAAAAAAACATACCTGTCAAATTTCATGAAAATCTATTACCGTGTTTCACCGTAAATGCGCAACATATAAACATTTAAACAATCAAACATTTAAACATTAAGAGAAATGCCAAACCGTCGACTTGAATCTTAGACCTCACTTCGCTCGGTCAATTAACAGTATCACCATCCCGGTGGTTCGGAATGCAATTGGAAGCAGTAGGACCACCATGCCCCCCCTATGCCCTATTATCAATAATAAAGAATAAGCATCGAAAAATCAAAAAAATAATTATATGTGTATGCTTTCTCTATGAATATGCTGTAACCAACATGATTTCAATTGACTTGGTGGAGCTATAACTAACTGTAAGAGGCTCTCCGACCAATAGAGGCCATACAACAGGTGTGCTCTCCCTCAAGCCCATGGACGCACCCCCCATGATATTAGAAAAATTGAGCCCCCAACCCCAAGAATTTCAGGGACGCATTCTGCGTCCAAACAACCTCACCCCCCCTTGTGGACACCTCTGCAAACAAGTAAAACAAAATATTGTTGCTTTATTGAAAATATAATGGATGATTTTTATCATTGCCGAAGTCCAATTCACTTGGAAACTTCGGTAATCATATTCAAGTAGAATAATTGTAAGTGCTGATGAAATATTTATTAGAATCATTCTAAAATCACATGAATACGCTACGATAGGCTATCCTAGAGAAAATATAGCAAAACCGATAACTCATAATAGATCTTAGATATCCTTTCTCTATAAGTGCTGATGAAATATTTTTTAGAATCATTCTAAAATCACATGGATACGCTACGATAGGCTATCCTAGAAAAAATATAGCAAAACCGATAACTCATAATAGATCTTAGATATCCTTTCTCTATTCTACTATATTTGCTTCAACTTCGAAACAGTAAGTTATTTATTGCTAGCGGATGGGCTACTGTAACTATTACTTCAAAGATAAATATAGAAGAATATATTCTATGTTCCTAGTCTGAAAAAAGCCTGAAAACGTTTTTGCAATGCATAAAATGCACGTGTATATATAGCAATAGTCATGCAGCTATCGACGCGTGATATTTGAAACTGGTTTGCTGAGTGAATTTGCATGTTCAAATGAGAATAAATAGAGATGTTTCTTGATGGAAAAAATAAAATAGATGAATAAGTATTAGCGCGGTACAGGATGCTTAATAAATTATTCAGATGGGATATTATTGGAGGAATGAAGACCTCTTCAGTGTACTCGACAAGTATGAACATTCCACGGCTACTGAGTAGGAGTGAATGATCTAGAGTAGAATCCTTATGCTACTTCTTCCACTCTTAGGAAGTCATTTATATGTCTTGGACCTGTTCAATGATGAGCTTTTAATACCCACTCATCCCAAATATCTGTTTTCATCAGAAAACATCAAAATATATTACAAAACATATTTTGTCAACTTTTTCATTTTCCAAAATAGCAGCAGATCCAGAATAGCTGTAATTTTTAGCCAGGATTTTTCCATTTGTGATAATGCAAACCAACTCTAAGAATTTCTATTTAATTAAACCTGTCACTCTACTGAGAGGAATTTCTCAAGATAATAGATGTAAGTTATGACTTGGACAATAATACATATAATTAATAATATGATACTGTTCTTGGTTTTATACACAATCTCTCTAAGAAATTTTTAAGTGATAGACTCTTTGAGCTGCTTTATCAACCATCAACTTCATCATCAAATCATTATCGATTATTATAATCATCAAATTTATCATCATAATAATTATTATTTACTAAATAAATAATAATAATTTTATATTTCATTGCCTCGGAGTTTTGATAGGCCACTTATTTTATACTTATTTGATAATGTTTTTGGAACAATTAAATGAAAATAATAGCCATAACAAAATTAATTTTAACTCTGATATTAATAAACAGTGATTGATAGCACAAGTTGTTTTTGAATTGTCAGTGAGTTTTAACGCATAGGAGTTTCAAAGTGACTTATTAAATATAAATTATTTTAGATTCTTATCAATAAATAAATTCATAATTAGAATTCAAATAATTTCGAGACTATTTGTCATCTAAAACAAACACTACTTTTGATATTTCACCCTGCTTCAGAGTTTCAATGGCTTCTTTATAGTTCTCCAACGGATATCTCCTTATGCCCAAATTATTGTAATCCAAATACCTGCAAAATAGAAATAATATTCTTATTCAGAACAAGATATACATGAGATATTATTCTCTTTAAAAATATTTCCTGTGCTTCACAGATATTGAGAGCTTTTAAACTATGGTATCGAGCTTCATAGTTAGAATTTTTCATTGAAACTATGGTATTAAACCATCATATTCTAAGTAAGTCACAGTAATTGAAATGACAATCTTTCAAGAGGGTTGTGAGCATATGAGTGGGAGTGAATTAGGTACATGGACAATACAGAACATGATGATGTGGTACTCCACAATAATATATAAACACAAAATAAATGTTGTCAACATAATTCAATTTTTTAATTAATAAACAAAGCTGAAGATATGCTGGTTAAAAGCCTTGTAACCAGGCTCTGTTATTTTACATAACTTTTAATATAAAGTTTATGTATGTTTTAACTTACTTTGTGTTCATTCAAAATACAGAGACTTATAAAAATACTGAAACTGAAAATTATAAAGTGACCAAGATCACATTGCAGATTGCAGAGCACTGAAAAGAGATTTTATTCTCTTAAGAGTTTAGCAGGTTATATAATGTAATTGAATTTAAACGGTGAATTCAGCTCAGTAGTACCTACCTAGCAAGGGAGTAGTAACTCATTTCATTCTTCCAATTCACTTATATTTTATTTCATTATACAGCAGCATGCGAAATTCTCTGATAAAACTGGGTACGTGATAGATAAGCAACAATAAGATTTGGCAATTTCCAAACTTCTTATTCTTATCACCGTCTCTATTATGGAAATACAAGGACCTGGAATCCATCCATATTCAACTAAGGAAGATAAAATCGTACGGAGACCATAAAAATAGAAAATTATATTGTTCGATCTATTGAGTGATTACCGTACCGGTACCGTAATTAAAATAAAACTAAAAATATGAGTAACAATGAGGAAGATTGAAAGAAATTATATTTTATGAAATTTATCAAAGTTTAGTCCAAGTTTAGTTTGAAACAAAAATATTAACTAATAAGAGGAAATTGTTTAAAATAGTGTGTAGCCTACCATGATATGGAATTATTATCATTTTGTATTATTGGTCAGAAGCTCTAGATTTGATGGTGAATTCGATTGGTGATAGAAGGAATATAAACATTCTATGAATGAATATGCAACAAAATGTTGTTCCAAATAAAATGGAAAAATAAAGATAGCATCCATATAGTAATTGAAAAAAAAAGTATTTCTCTTCCTCTATGTTATAAATATATATATATATTGTAATATTACATTTTTTCTCACATTTGAATTGAATCTTCAATTCGAGATCTATGGAACTTTATAGTAAATGTCAGAGTCATCAATAGACGGACAAACTTTTTGACGGAGAATTTATTATCGTAAATGTTTGTTGCATTGTTCCATGGTGTCACCGAGGCAGGGTTAACAAATTACTAGATAAATGGTTTATTTAAATCGAGATATATATATAAATTTAAAATAACATTTTCAAAATAAAGTTTTATTGAGAACAGATGTAGAATGTGAATTCTAAACTTGTAAGTTATAATATTTTGGTGACGTGTCTGTAATGTTGGAGGCGTTGGCTTCGTGACTTGCAACTTAGGTTTTTTCCTGTTCAGCCCTCTCTAGAAAAATGGCTGGCTACAAGTGTCGTTGTGGAGTTTTGCTCTAAATCATTTTCGTTTATTAATGTTTTAAATTGAGTTTTATACAAGTTTATTGTGTACTAGTTTGTTATTAAATAGCTGTTTGTATTTTCAAGCCAATAGCCACTGTGTTTCAACTGTAAACTAGATAAGTATTTTAGTTCGTAATAACTCTGAAATAATTAGGCTTAAGATATATTTTTCTTTGTGTATTTGTGTAAATTCATCTGAAGATTATAAGTTAATTTGCTCTGAAAACTGGATTTCTCATTCATAGGCAATAGATCCATTCACAGTTTATCAAGAATCTATTTCATTGGAGCCGACAACTATCCTTAGGTTGATAGGTGTTAAATGCTATTCCAACCGTTTAAGGAAAAATTGGTAGCACGGCAAATGGTACGCCCTGGTGTGGGACTCAAACTACAAAATATATCCCTGGTTATAAAAAAAAATTATTGGTAGGATAGATATCTTGATAGATTGTGAATGGGAGATGCTGCTGAGTGGGAAATCGGTTCAAGAAAGTTCAGGTTCTAATGAGTAAATATTTTTTACGCAGTAGCAAGATGGAGAGCAATAAAAATAATGAAGTTTTATCCAGTGAAAACATTCAAAACTTAGATGAAGAATCACAAGATTTAGACCTAACCTTAAACAATGACTCAAACGATAGTGTAGCTGTAAGTGAAAACGTTTCAAATGTAACAAGTCATGAGAAAGTAGTAGAAATATCAAATGAAACAAGTATGGTAGGAGCTAAAAATGATACAAATCTTATAGCATTCCTAACACAAAGATTTGATAATTTGAAACAAGAGCAAAATGCTAGGTTTGATGATATGAAGCAAGAATTTGCTAGCATAAGACTAGATCAGGTTAGTACAAAGCGGGAAATAAAAGAGATAAATGATACATTAAGTAAAAATCACAAAGAAATAGGTCATCTACAGCAGAAAACTAATGATCTTGAAACATCAATGTTAGATGTAGAAACATCAATGCAAAACAAAATCATTCAAGTTTCTGATAGGGTCAGTGAGGTTAATGAAAGAGTAAATAAAAATAAGATCACAGTTGAGCAACAAAATATGACACAAAATGCTATCAATGCAGAAAATAATGAAAGTATTAAGCATGTTGAAAAAGAGGTTGTAGAATTAAACGAAAAAGTAGACAAGGAAATCAAGGTATTATCCTCTTTGAAAATAGATTGTCAAGAAAATACAGCTGCTATAACTGAGGTTAGAAAAAACATAAATAAAATTAACATGTCAACAAAACCGATGTGTAATCATACTGGTAACAATAGTATTTCGATAGGTTTGAATTCCAAATGCAAATTGACAAAAAGAATCCAATGCATTTCTTAGTAAACTTGACCGAGTATCTTGAGAGAAATGAAATCACAAACTGGATCAAAATTAAGGGTATTTTGGAAAACAATTTTAATTCAAATTTTGCTCATCGTGATTGGTGGATTTTCATTCGTTTTGATATAAATAACTTTGAAGAATTTAAAGAGAAATTCATTGCTAGAATGTGGTCAGACAACATTCAGTCATCTGCTAGAGATGATTTGAGATTTGGAAAATATAAGCCAAACTTATCTAAGAATCTTACTGAGTATTATATTTCTCGTTTCAACATTGCTAAGAATATAATTCCAGCCTTAGATAAAGATACTATTTTCAAGTTTTTGAAAGGTCATTTTGATGAAACCATATCTACAGCTGCTATTATTCGTAACATTAAGACTAGTGATGAGTTTATTTGTTTGTTGAATGAGTTTGACAATACTAACACTTACAAAGTAAACAGACAAATGCCCCGTGATCATAACAATGCTCAAGCTGGAAGTCAAAATAAAACAATAAGTTTTCATCAGAGTGAACATAGGGATGATAGAAATAGGTCTCAGAATTCAAATGGTGTGATGTTTCATGATAATAATAAGCAGTATCAAGGAGGTAGGAATTATTTCCAAAATCGACGGTACCAAAATGGACCAAACAATAATGGTCATAGAGATCAAAATTTTCAGCATAATTTCAGAGATAATAGAAATCATCAACTTGGGAATTCAAATCAATCAAATCCAAATCGACCAGCTAACAACTACCAGTTAGATTTCAGCCTACCACCGCCAGGTTATATGCCTGCTCAAACTTCAAATCAGACAAATGCAAATCGTCCAAGACATAATGCTCCTTTAAACTAATAATGGGACGACGAAACGACAGCCCTGCTCTCCCAGTTAAGGAAAGGTCAAATTTTGATATAACTGTAGACATGAATAAAATAAATTTTGAAACTGAAACTTCAAACAGGTTTGAAGTAAGAAAGCCAGAATTAATCAGTCAAATTCATGTGCAAGAAAATAGCTGTAAGAATTTAAGTAATGAAGTAATGCCTAGTTATCAAGAAAGTCATATTAAAGCATCAAGTGTTAATATGGTACATACTCCAGAAATTCAGGTAGATGAAGCTATGAGTAAATCTGAAATTGTTTGTCAAGAAGAACCATACATGATAGGTTGTATTTTTAACGAACTATTGGAGGAACAAGAGAATACTCCACCCACTGGATATGACTTAGCAGAAATAGAAGTACAAATTTTCAATAAGAAATATCAAATGATTATTGACACCGGCTCTGAGGTAAATGTAATTAATGAGAAACTTGTTGATGAAATGAAGAAAAACAATCTCAAGTTGAACTTGGTACCAGCTCCTAATGTAAGTATAGTTGTAGCTACTGGTATGAGACATAAGAAGATAAATAAACAGATTATGTTAGAGGTATTTTTTGGTAAGTTAGAATTGCCAATAGTTTTTCTTATAGTTCAAGATTTAAATGTGGATATTTTGGTGGGTTGTGATTTCTTAAAAGATGCTGGAGCAATTATTGATTTTAATCAAAATATGATATCACTGAAAGATTGTTGTTTTCCATTTATAAAAAAGGATACCTTGAAGTACAATAGACTTTTTCATGTTAACATGGTAAGAGACCAAGAAACGTTTGATACTTTATGGAAGCAGCAGATTGATAATTTAAGATTACAGCTAAGCGATGAATCTCCTGAATTGGTAAACAAATTAATTGAAGTATTTGAAAATAACAAAGATATTTTCTCTGATAGTCCTGGATCTGCAAAAGACTATTTATGTCAACTTAAAATGAAAAATGATGTGAAATTAGATAAGAAGAGTTATCCGATTCCATATCAGTATAGAGATCAAGTCAAGAAAGAATTGAAGAAAATGTTAGATCAGAAAATCATTGAACCAGGTAGTTCTGAATATACAAGCCCTATGGTAGTAGTGAAAAAGCCAAACAATGAAATTCGATTATGTTTAGATGGAAGAGAAATAAATAAGTACATAATAAGGGATTTTACAGAAACTGAACCAATAGATAACTTGATCATTCGTTTCAATAAGTGCAACTACATTAGCAGTTTTGATCTCACTCAAGGTTTCAATCAGGTAAAATTAACTGAAGATAGTAAAAAGTATGTAGCTTTCAATGTTTTTGGACAGACTTATCAATATACACATCTACCATTTGGATTGAATATTAGTGGTTCTGAATTTATCAAGTGCTTGTACAAAATGCTAGGTGAAGAGGTTTGTGAGTTTACTATTGCTTATATTGATGATCTTGCCATTTCTAGTATATCTCTTGAACAACATATCAGTCGAATTGAACTATTATTCAATAAGTTGAGGGAAAGTAATTTGAAGTTGAAACTGAATAAATCGAAATTTATTGCAGATAAGATAAAGTATTTGGGTTATATTATCAGTAAAAATGGTATTGAAGCAGATGACTCTAAGCTAAATGCTATTCAGAAATTTCCCATTCCTCAAAATTTGAAACAATTGCAGTCATTCATAGGTCTCTGTAATTTTTACAGAAAGTTTCAGAAAAATTATTCATACTTGACAAATCGTTTTAAGCATCTTCTATGCAAGAAAAATAAATTCATTTGGACTGAAAAAGATAATGATACCTTTCAAGAAATCAAAGATAGGTTCATTGACTGTGTGATCTTGAAACATCCTGATTATAACAAAAATTTCATTTTGGCCACTGATGCCAGTGATGTAGGAATTGCAGCTGAGTTATTTCAGGAAGGTGAAGATAAGGAACACTGTGTCATTGCATATGCTAGCAGAAGCTTAACGAAATCTGAATTAAATTACACAATATGTGAGAAAGAATGTTTAGCTGTATTATTTGGCTTGATGAAACTTCAAAATTATTTTGGTAATCAAAAAATAGTTGTCCGTACAGATCATAAAGCCTTGACCTTTTTAAAAAAATGTAAGATAGGACATGGTCGTTTGGGAAGATGGATTCTTGCATTACAGAATTTTAATATTGAGTGGGAATTTGTAGCAGGAAAGGATAACATTGTGCCAGATATCATTTCTAGAACTGATTATGAAGGTAATTTAGAAAATCGAAATTCAAATGAATTCAAGGTATTGAATATCATTAAGAGTGATAACAAGTTAATTGAGATAGTAAAGAAGATCAAAGAAATTCAAAAAGATGATGTTTGGTTAAAAAATGTAAGAGAAAAGTTGGAGACAGGTAATTTGAATATCAACAAATTTTTTAAAGTAAATGATGATCTTTTGTTCACTAGAAAATCTGGAAAGAATAGTTTTTGGAAAGTTTGTGTGCCTTCAGCACTGTATGAAGAATTGATAGTTGAATTTCATGAAAGATTAGGTCATGTAGGTATATCAAAAACATGCAAATTTATTGAAGAAACTTTTTACATAAAAGATTGTTACAGACTTGTTACCAAAACTATAAGATACTGTAAGTATTGTCAACTTGTAAAGACATCAAATGAAAAGAAATTATTAGAAATGCATACCATAATTTCTGAGAAAAAACATCACAAAGTGTTCATTGATGTTTATGGAGAATTACCAGGTGGCAAGTACAAATGGATGTGCATTATTCATGATGGCTTTACTAAGTTTACAAAGTTGTATCCTATAGTTAAGGCTAACGCTCATAATTTAGTAAAAGTTGTTGAGAAATATGTAAATGAATTTGGTAAATTTGAATATATAATCAGTGATAATGGTACTTGTTTTCAAAGCAGATTGTGGAAAGAATCTATGGAAAGATTAGGTATAAAATATTACTACATTTCAGTTTATCATCCCCAGGCAAATCTTAGTGAAAGACCATTGAAAGAGGTCAATCGCATATTGAGAACTTACGTTCCTGTAAATAAGCATAATATTTGGTACAAGTATATTGATAAGGTTGAATTTGTCATCAACAACAATTTTCATGAATCGACTGGTCACATACCCATGGAGCTTATGATGAATCATAAATTGGCACATCTTGTTTTCAAATATATCAAATATCCTGTAGAAAATAAGTTTGAACTTGAAGAAGAAAGTATCAGAAACAAACGAATACTGTACAGAATAAAGAATAGAGGTGTCATCAGGAGATTCAAACAGAATATGCATAATAAACCCAAGTATAAATTCAAGGTTGATGATCTAGTTGTAATTCGAAATTACATTTTGTCGAGCAAGCTGAAGAAGTTTTCTGCCAAGCTGTGTCCTAAATATCGTGGACCTTACATAATAAGAGATGATCTCAATAAAGGGTGTTTCAAACTGGAAGAGATAAGTACAGGTAAAATTGTGAGAGTCAATCAATATATGATGAAGAAATACCATCAGAAAGCACACAATGATTAGGAATCCTGTGTTATGCCGGGATTCAGAATAGCATAATCGCTACACAGTGTATGGTAAGAGTCCATAATTGTGTCTTTTTTCTTTCCTGTAGCCTATTTTTCTTGGCCCTTAATCTTTTCAATTTTCGATTCTTTCCTGTCTTTGTGAAATATTCAGTAAATTTCTTCTATGATGCATTTCTTAACCAATCTTGTCCATAGTCATTTAAATTTGTATTCTTCTGAAATAATTTTGGAAGTTAAAATAGTAGCTTATTTTCCTAATCTTTAAATTGTTGATAAAACTTAACTTTTCTAAAATCTATCCATTGTAGTGTAAATAATTGTTTGCTTGTGGTATATTTTTTCATCATGTATTACATATTTTAATCATGTCTATTTTTTTTTAGGTATCATATTAGGTAATTAGGTTTTTCAGAGCAATTTTGTCCCATGTTCTCATCTTTCATTGCATATCGTGCCATAAGCCATATGTAATTAGGTTATAGTTTTCTTCTGGGCTTTTAACCCATTTTGCATTTTATTTTTTCTTTGCTGTCCAATACTTTGGATTTTTGGTAGACAAGTAGGTGTGATTCTTTTAGAGGTGTGGGCGTGAACCACATACGGCTGGACTCGATTATCTGACCTACTTGTTTGCGATATAAAAACCTTATGACTGCAACAACAAATGTTTGTAAAAACTTTTGCATACTTTTGTTTTTGTGGTCCGATACTAGAGTCTGCTATCACATTGCCTTACAGACATCTAGGAACTATCCACCCAGTCACAATAGTCAACATTATTTTTTCCTTCACCAGTTGTTTTTGTGGGAGTGATAGCTCACAATTATAACAAATTAGAGTCATACTTGGAATTTACAAAATTCCATAGTAGTATATTTTATTAAATATACTTCCTCATGAAAGTTCAGTACTGACATGTAGGATAGGCTCTAATTAATCTTTCTCTTCTTTGTATTGTTTTAGGGAATTTATTTACCCAGTTTTCTATTTCTCTTTTTTGTATTTTTTAGGGAACTTATTTACCCATTATTCATCTTGATCATCTTTGTATTATAATCTTGAAATGTTTGTACTTATTATACAGTCTTTAAATTTTAAATTATTTTAAAAAATAAATGGTTCAATTTAAAACGTTTTGTTATATTATTAATTGAAATAAGTTTTTTGTGATTGATATCTTTTTCAAAATTTTAAAACTGTTTGTTCTATAAATTTTGATATGATTGATTATCGTTTGAAATGGATGCTGGAGTGTATGTAGAATTTTTAGTGGGGTTTGTTGATTAGAATTTTGCTGGTATGTGATTGTTTTTTGAGATGGAAACCCATTATTGCCTAAAGAAGGAATAACAGAGGTTATGACTTAGAGAGGCAGTAATGAGATAATATTTTTTGTGTTGATTACTTATGTTGATTGCCATAGATGCAAAAATAATGATTAATAATGTTGATTGCCATAGATGATGATTAATTATGAATATTGTTTGCCTTTGAAGCAAAATATTATTGATGTTTTGAATGGTTTCTTGTTTAATGATTGATAGTAAAGTTTTGTCATGAAATGTAGTTTGTGTTTAGAACATTGAAAAGTCGAAATAAACTATAGTATCCAACAAACGATGATTAATAATATTAAATAATTTGCTTTTTATACAATTTTTGAACAAAATTAAAACTAAATAATTTTGAAACCCTGAATGATAAATCATAAATGTGAAATGAACTTGCTATAAATGAAATGTTATATTAAATGATAATGAAATGCAGATATATTATGAAATGATTGTGAATAGAAGACCAATTGTCTGAAATTATTGAAATATGTATTGAAATTAATTTTTGTTGTGATGATGTTTGTTTTTTACAATTTTGATAATGATACAGGGTGTTATGAAATTCTATTTCTATTTTGAAGAATGGATTAAATTTTGATATTTGAACAGTGAATAGATGAAAATGAATTTTTTTAAATTTATCATTGATATGTCCATATTTCACAATTTATGTATTGCTGACTGTATAATAAGATGTTAACAAATTTCAATTTCATAAATACTTAAAAATAATTTTCATGTGTATTAGATTGTATTGATAGCCTAATCAAGTTTTTCTTCTTAGTTTATAAGCATTTTAAGATAACAGGTACAGCACAGACATTAACATTGAAATAGTTATCATGTGAATCTCGAAATCAGTAACAAGTGAACGCCATGAAGAGTGTTAAGAACATTTGGGTGATTTTCGAACTAGTGTGACATAACTACGCCAATATCTACGCCAAAATCTACGCTGCGGCCTACACTAATAACTACGCCAATGTCAACACCAATAACTACGCCAAAATCTATGCCGATGCCTGTGCTGATGCCAACGCCAATATCTACGCCGATGCCTGCGCCGAAGCCAATATCTGCGCCAATGCTGATTCCAAAATCTGTGCCAATGCTGATGCCTACACTAATACCTACAACAATATCAACACTAATAACTACGCCAAAATGCCAAAATTTACGCCAATGCCTGCGCCAATGCTGATGCCAACACCAAAATCAACGCCGATGCCTGTGCTGATGTCAATGCCTGCGCCAATGCCAATAGCTACGCCAATGTCTGCGCCAATGCTGATGCCAACACCAAAATCAACGCCGATGCCTGTGCTGATGTCAATGCTGCACCAATGCCAATAGCTACGCCAATGCCTGCGCCAATGCTGATGCCAACACCAAAATCAACGCCGATGCCTGTGCTGATGTCAATCTGTGCCAATAGCTACGCCAATGCCAAAATCTGCGCCAATGCTAATGCCAATGCCTGCGCCAATGCCAATATCAACGCCGATGCCAAAGCCGACACCAAAGCATACGCCAATAGCAATGCCAATGCTTATTGCTGACTTTGTATCTCAAACTTCAACACTACTGCATTACCTGGAGGTAATTGTCATCCATGTTCACATTCGCAACTTTGAATTCAGAAGAACAGTCACAGTATCATGAAAGAATTGATTCAAAAAATCCTCTCCTAAATTATTCCTGTATGCAGAACTCTAAACCTTGAAAGCTGAAAATATCAAAAAACCAAACCTTACCTAAATTAATCCTCACCTAAATTAATCCTGTATGCAGCGTCTATCTCTTTTCCAAAAAACGAATTACATTGTCATTTCAAGCCTGAAATGTACATTGTATAATTACAAATATGATACAAAATTTACGTGACTCTGTATTGAATTTGGAATGCAGCCGTCTACTACAAGCATGAAGCAATGCTAACTGAGATGTCACCTGTATCGAGTTTGATATGCATCAGTCGACTACAAGTATCAGCCCAACACTACGTGCATCCAGATCAGCCCAACACTAACGTCATCACATTGGAGTCACACTTAACTGAAAATCATACTGAGTGCCTTAACGGACTGTTTTCCAAAATGTGCATCAATAAAATCAACCGCGTCAATAGTGAAAGAAATGAACATTTTTTGATTTATTGGAATTTTATGTGAAAATTAAATGTAACAATTCATCAATTCATTTAAAAAAAAATATATATATATATAAATAATAATAATAAATTTTTTATTCAACATACTAAATTTTTTTTATGCAATAAAAATTGAATTTTTCAATCTATTAAATTTATGTGCAATTTCAAAAAACCATTCTTTACATATTAAACTTTCTGTTGAGATATTTTCCTTTAAATTATAAAACTAAATCAAAAGTAATATTGATATTCTATATTTTGAAATATTGTTTGGAAACATATAACAAACACTATTGATGAATTTTTATAATAATTTTCAATATTTTTGGATGACATGTAATGTTTTTCTAGAAAAATTGTTACTGTTCTCGAATTTAAATTTCAACAATTTTCATTAGGGTCAATGTAAATTTTTTCTTTAAACTTTTCAAACAGTAAAATTTTTTTTATGTCAAGAGGGGGGTATTTGTAATATTACATTTTTTCTCACATTTGAATCGAATCTTCAATTCGAGATCTATGGAACTTTATAGTAAATGTCAGAGTCATCAATAGACGGACAAACTTTTTGACGGAGAATTTATTATCGTAAATGTTTGTTGCATTGTTCCATGGTGTCACCGAGGCAGGGTTAACAAATTACTAGATAAATGGTTTATTTAAATCGAGATATATATATATAAATTTAAAATAAAATTTTCAAAATAAAGTTTTATTGAGAACAGATGTAGAATGTGAATTCTAAACTTGTAAGTTATAATATTTTGGTGACGTGTCTGTAATGTTGGAGGCGTTGGCTTCGTGACTTGCAACTTAGGTTTTTTCCTGTTCAGCCCTCTCTAGAAAAATGGCTGGCTACAAGTGTCGTTGTGGAGTTTTGCTCTAAATCATTTTCGTTTATTAATGTTTTAAATTGAGTTTTATACAAGTTTATTGTGTACTAGTTTGTTATTAAATAGCTGTTTGTATTTTCAAGCCAATAGCCACTGTGTTTCAACTGTAAACTAGATAAGTATTTTAGTTCGTAATAACTCTGAAATAATTAGGCTTAAGATATATTTTTCTTTGTGTATTTGTGTAAATTCATCTGAAGATTATAAGTTAATTTGCTCTGAAAACTGGATTTCTCATTCATAGGCAATAGATCCATTCACAGTTTATCAAGAATCTATTCATTGGAGCCGACAACTATCCTTAGGTTGATAGGTGTTAAATGCTATTCCAACCGTTTAAGGAAAAATTGGTAGCACGGCAATATATATATATATAATATATATATATATATAATATATATATATATATATATATATATAATATATATATATATATATATATATTGTATATTATGAATTGTTGGAATTGGTTACTTACCTTATTTTAGTTTGAGGAGAAGCCACCCCAAAGACAAGAAGTTTACCTCCTCTCCTCAGCAATTTCATCCCAAATTCTACAGCTTTTCCATTGCCACTGCAGTCAATGCACAAATCGATTCCTAGTTCAGAGCATTGTTTCTCAATATAATCCGGACTGCCAACGACAAAACCAGTTCCTAGGATATAGTAAGAAGATACAAAGATGGGATTAAGAACTCAATGTATCACAAATATATTTCGTTTTTGTTAGGGTAAGTAGCAAAAAATTAGAAAAAATGAAATTCATAAAGATAGAATAGATTGACAGCTATATCAATCAAGTTGGTATCATATACATTGTGATATAATTCATAAGTGAATTAATAAATCGGATATGATTTTGACTTAAGCTGCGTTTACAACAAAGTTATTAACAAAATTTTTCTTTTTCCGTCCTTATAGATTCTATTAGATTGAACATAACTTATCATACACATGATGTGCATATGTGTTTGTCAAGCTCCGTTCAATTTGATAGAATCTATAAGGACGGGAAAAAAACATTTTGTTAATAACTTTGGTGAAAACGCAGCTTTATACTGACCAGTTTTCTTATTCAACTCCTGACGAGCAGCATTGGGTTCAGAAACATAAACACTCCTGTGCCCAGTGTAGTGCAGTGCAGAACAGAACAAATTTCCAATTATGCCGGCTCCGTTGACAAGTATTCTACTGCCAATGGGTATCGGCGAGATTCGATTCAGTCCATGACAAATGCAGGACAGTGGCTCGCAAAGCATTGCTGAGGGAAAATATCACTTCAGAATTAATATTTTGCATCAATTGAATAAGATCTTAATTACTATTTCAAGTACCAGTTTTTGGAAAACAATATGCTACTCATACAAAACAGTACCGTATGGTAAGCTTTTTTATGGCCGAGAAATACTGTTAAATAATAGTATAGGTGTAAAGAGCCTATTGCAAAAGTAGCAGAGCTAATCTATAGAATTCTTTCGGATGGATGTTTTTATCTGCATTAGGATACTAAGGATTATAGAAGACTTGTTCCCTATCAAATATTTGTTTGAATCTTTACTTCCTGAAATGTAATATTATTGCTGCTTATGAAGTGACTTTACCCAATCAAATATTTGTTTGAATCTTTACTTCCTGAAATGTAATGTTATTGCTGCTTATGAAGTGTTATGATATTTGAAATTCACAACAAATCTACTATAAAATCCCAAAATAGTAAAATAGAAATTTCGAAACAAGAATCATCTATCAGTCATATCATTAAGGCTACCTACCCTTCTCCAAGGCTAATCCAGGAGGGAGAACGTAAACTTGTTTTTCTGGCACCTTGCAATACTCAGCCCATCCTCCATCGGAGAAAATTCCAGTGAGCAAATTGTTGGGACATACTTGTCGTTTTCCTTTCCGGCAAAACTCACAAGAACTGCAAACACTGTAATAAATGTAAAAAAGTAATGATCATATTTAAGAACAAAATATAGGTTTCAGAATTATTTACAATATAAGACAATAAATATTTCCCTCATTTTACCTCGTGAATTATATGTTTTATGAAAAATTCCATCCTATTCAAAGTTGAAACCTTTAAACATTCACAACAAATGAAATAGAAGTAGAACGAATAAAAATTACAAGAAAATTTTTCACATTTAAGCACGTAAATGAGCTGCAAGAATGCAAGATTAATGTTTGTAAAAGTGCAAGTGATTAAATGTTTATCAGGAATTTATTGTTCTAAAAAAAAAATACAATGCACATCATTATTGGCTGCGTTTGTGTTTTTATAACAAGATACAGGGTAATTATTACTGAGAGAATGAATATTCATACTGTATTTTGATTCATTCTTGATTTATTTTTTCATCCATCGACTGAACGCAATGAAAATTAAAAATAACAAAGTATTGGAACTTGAAAGCCCATCGCTGTCACTCAAGAGAGTCAAGAATGACTCGCATACTCTCTCTAAACATTCAAAATTGGTAATTGATTGAAATTAGAAAACTAATAGGTTTATTGAAGTGGAATTATAACTTTTGCGGATAGTTTATTTTTTCAATAGATTTCTTTCAACGTATCACTGCTTATCAATTACTACTAATAGGCCTAAACAATTTAATTCTATTTAATTTACATCTTCAAAATAGTTCAATTATTCAGTAGATGAATGAATTGAGCAACATGGTCATTGCGAAATGTTTATTTTAGAAAATATTATGCGATGTACCTTTGAGGATCGATAGCTACTTTATCTCCCACCTTCAGATTGTTCACTCCTTCGCCAATGGCTGACACCGTTCCACACGATTCGTGACCAAGGATGAACGGCTCTTTGCTTGAAGGAAATTCACCCTGTTATAATTGCAAAAATATAGAGACTTTATTTCTTCACGGGAAAATGGTGATTTGGAATGAGCATCATTAATGAGTAGTTTCAATGAATGATAAGGAACATAAACAATAACAACAATTCAATTTCTGCGAAGAATGATCCTACTTTTAAATTTTCATCCAAAAGTTGCATTATGTTACAGATTATATTATTAAGGTATGAGAGTGATTTTTGTTGGAAAATAACATAGACTTTCAAGATGATAAATATTTTGTTACGGTATAACAATTGAAGCTATACAATAGCACAAGTGTGAGAGATGTATCAGTAGAAAGATACACTACACTTTACAATTCTACACTAGAGAACTATATATGGAAATAATCATTCTCAAGTTGTTGATAGCATTAATTAATTCCTATTACTTAAAACAATGACAAGAAGTTTCAGATAATATTGAAATTATTATACCAACAATTTTGTGAAAGATATAGGAAGTGTAAGATTAATAAAATGAATCACTTATTGGTAAGGTAAACATGTTGAAATAAAATTAATTTATCAAAGTAAAAATTATTACAGGAAAGACTCACCTCAAAGATATGCAAGTCAGTTCCACAAACACCAGAATATGCGATTTTCACTACAACATCATCAGGTTCACTTATAACAGGAATTGGTTTTGAATTAATTAAACTCAACTTTTTCTCCGTGGGATCAAATTGTAGGGCTTGCATTGTAAGATAGCAAATTAATTTTTTAGAAAGAAAAATTGATAGCTAGCTGAATGAATTGTCAGTGTTCATACAAATCGTTTTCAGATTGAAATGAACTTGATTTTTCTGAGGAAGAGAAGTACTGCTATCGACGAGAGTTCAAATTGACGATAAAAATGAATCAACGGCATATACTGATTATAGTACTTGAGAAATAATTATAATAATTGAGAGAATTCGTAACGATAACTTCTGACCGTTATTGATTGCTTATGAACGCATATTAATCAACTTATTTTTGGCGTGGAAGCCAATGAAGATTTTGTAATTGAGGAGTATTTTACAGAAATCTAATTAGACAGTGCCTCTAGAACATTACCTATTACGAATTGTGTTCATAGTGGCTAACAGTTTATTAGCCACTATGAATACAAAATAATAATTCAACCACGCGGAAAAATCGACACAGATAATTGCAAATAATAATGACACATACCATATAAACATTACATTTTGAAGGAGAATCCTGTCAAATTTATTTTATTGGTGAAAGAATCGAGATAGTATGAAAAAAACACAGAAAGAATCGAGAAAGAATCGAGATAGTATGAAAAAAACACAGAAAACAATGGAAAAGTTATTACAGATTATAATTATTTGTATTTAAACAACCGCAGTAATTCGTATTACAACGTAGTTATTCGTGATATATTATTGGGAATAACAAAAAATAGTAGTCATATTGACAGAGATGAAAAATCACTGATGATAATAAAATTGACTCATTAAAGTTCAATAGTAACTTATTGTATTTATTGTTTCCAGATCAATTATTCCATAGTTGTAACACATTTCTCTTTTCTCATTCTCAAATTGCAATTTAAATATCATTGAACTTATTTCTCCTCTAAAACAAACACTACTTTTGATATTTCACCTTTTTTAAGAGTTGCGATTGCTTCCTCATAATTTTTCAACGGATAGCTCCTTATACCCAAATTATTGTAGTCTAGGTACCTGAAAAATTAAATTAACATTAATAATGTAGTTTTCTATTTCATTTAGAGAATCAAATTTGCTTGAGATTATATATATGTTTTGTTCCAATTTTTTCGTACCAAATCAAGAATCTATTGACAGAAAGATAAATACTTTATCTTTATGAATATTTCAAGTTAATCCTAATATCCTAATATTGTGAACTTTACTAAATCTCAAAATATAACCTGATATCAGAAAAAAGTTGTATACTTCTAGATTGTTTATTCTATACCTCCTAACATAAAACATTTCATTTTCTCTACACAGTTTAAATTACAAGAAGATTACTAAAACTTTCTTGCATTTTAAAGAATATGAATAAAAAATTTCAGATGTATTCATTTGTAGAGCTTCAAAAGGTTTCATTCTGAATTTGAATAATGTATCTGCATCAAAAGGTTTTATTCTGAATATGAATAATGAATGATATTCAGAAATTCAGAATAATCAGGCTATTCCATCATTAATCAATGATCAATAAAAAGTGGAATCATAACCTAATTTCGGATAATCATAACCTAATTATCTAAATATGGAAGAGAAATAGTACAAGGAGTATCCTTAGTTTTTCTCTCCCATTCCGTGCTTTCTTGTAAAAATTATTATAATAATAAATAATAAATCAATACGAGATGGATATTCTATAAAAATTATTATTCTTTTATAATTTGATTGGTAGTCTACTGATTGGACTTCTGTTTCAAATCAATTCACGTAATTTTACCTTACCTTAATGGTTTATCTTACCCTTCATACGGTACCTTCTTTCATTGGTGCATCTAATAGTTGTTAACAGCCTCACATCCTACAATATTTTTTATAGTAGAATAAAACTAAATACGAAAGACTAATAAATGCCACTTAAGTTGAATTTTATAATTGAAATTAGAACTCACCAGCTATCCATAACACCAATCAGATCCACAGCTTGTTGAGAAGTGAATCTATTCAACGCTGCACCATACACAGTCAATTCTTTTGCATATACTTCATACGGATGCACGCTGAAAAATACAAAATCGATTAATCTATCAACTATATTTTCTTGACGAATGGAATATAATTGATTATTTTAAACAAGAGCGAACAGTTAATATCTTACATCAAATATCCTCTATAGAAGGCAGTGCCAAGGTAGAAAATCGACAACGCTGTTCTCCTATCTTTGTTAACTACCATCATAACGTGGACCTCACTATAGCCATAATATAGACATCCAAGTTCCTTGATAGCGACAGTATAATTATTATGTAATACTTTTTCTATTCATGTTTTGTAGTTCCATACTGCAGTTGTAGGAAAAAAATTGTATTTAATTCGCTCGTAAAACTTCTTTATTGCTTTCGAAAAATTCTCGCGCTCCACTACGCGCGATAACTGCTGTTTTGCTCAAGCAAGTGAGTCGCATTTTACTCTCTTAATACATGAATAGCTTTTCCAACACAATTTGATTCTGAAGTTTTGAAATGTATGATCCTTCCAATTTACAATAAATGCATAAAATCAATCTTGAACCATGAATTGACCACACCATTTTATATAATGAAATTATGAATTACATTAAGCAATAAAACTGAGAGAGAGAATTCTACTTGACTATGTGAGAGATATTAGAATCCAATGTATTAATAAAACAAAATGATCAATAGTAGGTTAGCTTTACGTTAGTTATGCTTGAACTAAAAAAATCAATTCTGATTGAGAATACTGTAGAATCGATAGAACTTCATAGTTTCGTGAATAATGATGACTTCTTCTGCAAAGCATCAAGGGAGGAGGCCTATACTACACATAATGAGGGGAAAGAAATATGAAATATTGCACCTAATTATGCAAGGAAAAATAACAGGCAAGAGATCAGTGGGCAGAAGACGAATATCTTGGTTGCGCAACTTAAGGGATTGGTTCCAGTGTACATCCAATGACCTATTCAGAGCAGCTGTAAATAAAATTAAAATCGCCATCATGATAGCCAACCTCCGCCATGGAGACGGTACATGAAGAAGAAGAAGATAAATGTGAAACATGAAAAATCCAAGCTGAAATATATTTACCTACATTACCGGTATTAATTTTTTTACTGACCCAGTTTCTTTCTACAATAAGAGATGTTTGATAGCAAATGATGCTACATAGATGCTAAGATAATATGAGATTAATTAATTTTATAATTTGTTAAAATTATTTAATTTATAAAATCTCCAAGTAGTAATTTTTATAAACTTCTTTTATTGAAAGAATAAGACTTTGATATTGTCAATACCACTTTTATTTATTCGAAAATTAATTCATAATTCAGTACCAGGTTTCATGGTGAAACCTACCACATCTTCAGCTGAACTTGTGGTAGGTTTTACCATGAAACCTGGTACTGAATTATGAATTAATTTTCGAATAAATAAAAGTGGTATTGACAATATCAAAGTCTTAATCTTTCAATTATGGAGAAATACCACAACATGTCATACCATACAATCAGATTATTAACTTCTTTTATATTTTGTAATAAGAAAATCTTATAATAACTCAGAATTATTATTATTATATTATTGATAACTCAGAATTTCTTATTAATTATTTTTTATATACTTAGAAAATGAAGAATGGTTTCGAAGGATGTGTGCAGTGACCGTTACAATATTTATTAGATAAAAAGAGCAGACTATCCGACTAAGCGAAGCAGTGAATGAGCTGTCGATTACAATAATTTCTTATACTATAAGCAATCTAATTTTTATGAAGACAATCATTGTTTAGTTAAATTTATATGTTGTTACTGCAGAAAAATATATATATTATTGTTTCCTATAATACTCACCTGTTTTCTTATTCAGCCCTTGACGAGCAGCATTGGGCTTAGAAGTATATGTTTAAGACTTGGAACTCATAAAATTTCATAGAAAACAGTAGATTGACAGCTTACAAAGTTGATATTATATACATTCTGATATAATTCATAAGTGGATTAATAAAATCTGATATGGCTTTGACTTATACTCACCAGTTTTCTTATTCAACTCTTGACGAGCAGCATTGGGCTCAGAAACATAAACACTCCTGTGCCCAGTGTAGTGCAGTGCAGAACAGAACAAATTTCCAATTATGCCGGCTCCGTTGACAAGTATTCTACTGCCAATGGGTATCGGCGAGATTCGATTCAGTCCATGACAAATGCAAGACAGCGGCTCGCAAAGCATTGCTAGCAAACAAATTAAAATAACATAACATTAATCTCGTATTAAAACACAAACCACTTTCCAATCAACACTGCTGAATAAAACTGCATGTATTGACATTTAATCAGATAGCACTGATAAAACTGAATAAAACGAGTAAAAAAATTTATCATCATCAGGAGTAATAAATCCTTCAGTAGAATTAGTTATTTATATGTAGTTGGTTTCAAACTAAGCTGTAGAACAAATAGACTCAACTACAAAATAATAAAGATAATTCAAATCAATCAAAAGACTATCAATCATGATTTTCCACTAGAATACACTGGAAGAAGTTTTATTAAATATTTTTGCAGTTACAATTTTAGAATTCTAATCTTTAGATCTTCAGACTCGGTACAAAAACTCGATATAATCTTCATACTCGATACTACCTAGTAGTTCTGTAAACAGTATACCTCGCGCTCAGTAAGTTACATTGACCAGTTGTAATGTTTTCTCTAAATGTAATAAATAATTTATCAATTTAAAATCTCTATAAAAAATCCTAAATAAACATAGAGCTTTCTGTCCTATCGTACCGTGACGTGTCGTCCCGGAATGTGAGTGTGAGCGCTGTTATCAGGTCTGGCTGCAACTGTCTACAACGTTGATGGAAAGATACATTTCCAAGATATTCGATGTTTTTGAACGGGTAGTATTATAGTCAACTGTTTACTAACGTTGACGGAAAGATACATTTTCAAGATGTTCGATGTTTTTTAATGGGTAGTATTATAGTCCACTAAACAGCTGATTTATGATGAATAATTCTATAGTCTGAGTTTTACTCCGATATTGACGTATGAAGGAAGCTCCTTTTTCCTTTCATATTATCCTTGAAATGCGAAATTTCCAAAAACCTTGTATATACGTCGACGCGCAATTTAAAAAGGAACATACCTGTCAAATTTCATGAGAATCTATTACCGCGTTTCGCCGTAAATGCGCAACATATAAACATTTAAACATTAAGAGAAATGCCAAACCGTCGACTTGAATCTTAGACCTCACTTCGCTCGGTCAATAATTGTGATAATATCACAGATTACCTAATATACAATTCGCACTGGACAGAGATACTATGAAATTTCTCCATATTGAGACTGTGCAACAGACTAAAAAGAAACTTTTCACTGTTGATATTTCTTAATTTTTCGATTTTTATATTATCAAAATGGAAAAGTTTTTTAGGAAAAGATTTTTCCTATTATTCCTATTTGAGATACTATGAGCTCCTTGAGTTTAAATTTTTGGTACAGATCATTTAAAATTCGGTAAGAGATAAATTCCTATGATTTTAAGGATATATTATTATTCATGGTATAACATGGATAAATGGATAAAAGAAAATTCTTAAAATATTAATTTTTAAAAAAGTTATTCAATTTTTAAAAAAATGACCAAAAATAAATCAACCTTGATTATTGATTAAGTTTTTTAGCCTATTGTACAGCAAAGATGAATACGATTTTGTCAATTCCACAAGTTTTTTTATTCCAATCAAACTACGATCATCATTGAATCTGGGTCAAAATAAAAATAATTTATAATTGACAAGCTAGTATTCATTTCACTAGGATAATACCTTTGATATACCTTTCCAATGAGTTTAATTTTCAATAGTATAAGGTGAAGTGTAGGTCTACACTTATAATATAATAATTATTAATATGATTATCGCTAACCTATAGCCTACCATTTTCCAAAGGCAATCCAGGAGGGAGAATATAAACTTGCTTCTGTGATACCTTGCAGAATTCAGCCCATCCACCATCGGAAAATAGGCCAGTGGGCAAATTATTGGGGCACACCTGATAGCTACCTTTCCGGCAAAACTCACACGAATTGCACACCCTGCAATCACAAAATGAAAAGAAAACTATTAGATCTACAACGCAAAACTCAGATTACAGATAAAACAAAAACTACCGTATTAATTTATTGAACTAGAAAGATTTACCAATAGTATTTAGAAAAATATTTTATTCGAAAACAGTCATGTCCAAATCGCTAGATTCTACGATGATTACAATTATATATTCTATACAATATGCTGAATAATTAGTCAATGTATAAAGGATGGCATATATTAAATTATTCCATGACGCATCAACTATTAATCCGATATGAGAGTATAACTTACACCTACACACATTCAACATTTTTATATGTACACATTAAAGTCCAGTTTAGAATAAATGTAAGTTATCTTCTATCTTGCAATTAGAATGATAATATAGAGGGTACCGTACCATACATGGTGGATAAGCCGGTGTACTCTATTTAGGATCGCATATGCAATAGTTTTTCATGATACCAACAAAAAGATGGTTTGTGAGTGAATAATGTGAGGAGGCCTGTGCTGTAGTGGTACAATACGAAAGGCGAATCGAGACTTGAGCACTAGTGCCCCGGTAGTTGAATGGAGCTGCATTGTTATTCGTTTAAGAATAGGCCTACTACTACAAGGTTAGCTTCAGAATGATTGGCTTCGTCAGCTTGCAGTATGTAGGCAACTCCTGAACTCGTAGGTATCGCATATACTATAGTAATAAGGTTCATAATATTTTGAGCATGCAGGTAACCCGTGCTCAGCAAGGGTCTAATAAAAAGTTAACTGATAGCTTAACCTACTGAAATCTTGAAGAATCAAAAATATATAGGTCTATAACCATCGTCGGTAAATTAGGAACATACCTGTCAAATTTCATGAGAATCTATTACCGCGTTTCGCCGTAAATGCGCAACATATAAACATATAAACATTTAAACATTAAGAGAAATGCCAAACCGTCGACTTGAATCTTAGACCTCACTTCGCTCGGTCAATAATTGTGATAATATCACAGATTAGGTACCTAATATACAATTCGCACTGGACAGAGATACTATGAAATTTCTCCATATTGAGACTGTGCAACAGACTAAAAAGAAACTTTTCACTGTTGATATTTCTCAATTTTTTTAGATTTTTATACTATCAAATTGGAAAAGTTTTTTCCTATTATTCCTATTTGAGATACTATGAGCTCCTTGTCTTTAAATTTTTGGTACAGATCATTTCAAATTCGGTAAGAGATAAATTCCTATGATTTTAAGGATATATTATTATTCATGGTATAACATGGATAAATGGATAAAAGAAAATTCTAAAAATATTAATTTAAAAAAAAGTTATTCCATTTTTAAAAAAATGACCAAAAATAAATCAACCTTGATTATTGATTAAGTTTTTTAGCCTATTGTACAGCAAAGATGAATACGATTTTGTCAATTCCACAAGTTTTGTTATACCAATCAAACTACGATCATCATTGAATCTGGGTCAAAATAAAAATAATTTATAATTGACAAGCTAGTATATTCATTTCACTAGGATAATACCTTTGATATACCTTTCCAATGAGTTTAATTTTCAATAGTATAAGGTGAAGTGTAGGTCTACACTTATAATATAATAATTATTAATATGATTATCGCTAACCTATAGCCTACCATTTTCCAAAGGCAATCCAGGAGGGAGAATATAAACTTGCTTCTGTGATACCTTGCAGAATTCAGCCCATCCACCATCGGAAAATAGGCCAGTGGGCAAATTATTGGGGCACACCTGATAGCTACCTTTCCGGCAAAACTCACACGAATTGCACACCCTGCAATCACAAAATGAAAAGAAAACTATTAGATCTACAACGCAAAACTCAGATTACAGATGAAACAAAAACTACCGTATTAATTTATTGAACTAGAAAGATTTACCAATAGTATTTGGAAAAATATTTTATTCGAAAACAGTCATGTTCAAATCGCTAGATTCTTCGATGATTACAATTATATATTCTATACAATATGCTGAATAATTAGTCAATGTATAAAGGATGGCATAGGTATATTAAATTATTCCACTACGCATCAACTATTAATCCGATATGAGAGTATAACTTACACCTACACACATTCAACATTTTTATATGTACACATTAAAGTCCAGTTTAGAATAAATGTAAGTTATCTTCTATCTTCCAATTAGAATGATAGTATAGAGGGTACCGTACCATACATGGTGGATAAGCCGGTGTACTCTATTTAGGATCGCATATGCAATAGTTTTTCATGATAGGTACCAACAAAAAGATGGTTTGTGAGTGAATAATGTGAGGAGGCCTGTTGTGGTACAATACGAAAGGCGAATCGAGACTTGAGCACTAGTGCCCCGGTAGCTGAATGGAGTTGCATTGTTCCTCGTTTAATAATAGGCCTACTACTACAAGGTTAGCTTCAGAATGATTGGCTTCGTCAGCTTGCAATATGTAGGCAACTCCTGAGCTCGTAGTTATCGCATATACTATAGTAATAAGGTTCATAATATTTTGAACATGCAGGTAACCCGTGCTCAGCAAGGGTCTAATAAAAAGTTAACTGATAACTTAACCTACTGAAATCTTGAAGAATCAAAAATATATAGGTCTATAACCATCGTCGGTAAATTAAGAACTTATCTGCAAAATTTCAGGTTAATCAGTCCAGTAGTTTTCAGACGTGATGATGCGTCATTCGTGAATTTCCTATTCCGTACGTGTATAAGCCAATTCTATCCTTTATTATAATATAGATTACAATAATATTTTGAGGCTGTGCACCACGCTTTTGGAAGCTTTTTACTGGAGGCATTTTTTAAGGAATTTGATTGAGATACTATCAAGTTACAGAAATATAACAAATTTCTAACTATAATAGTCTAAAATATTGAAAGTTCTCTCAATTTCAACTCACCAAATCTATACGGTAGCTAACTAGGACTAGTATAACATACTTCATCAAATTTTCAACATGTCAGTTAGTCAAAAATATATAGCCTAGGTGGTAGGCCTACTATTTTTTATAGTTAACCCTCCAAATGTGTTCACTACCTATATGAAGAATTAAAAAAATATATTATAGTTGAATATTGTGAATAAAGTTCTGATTTTGGATGAATTGATTGATCATTGCGAAATTTTATTTTAGAAAAATACTATGCGATGTACCTTTGTGGGTCGATAGCAACTCTATCTCCCACCTTCAGATTGTTCACTCCTTCACCAATGGCGAACACCGTTCCACACGACTCGTGACCCGGGATGAACGGCTCTTTGCTTGAAGGAAATTTACCCTGTCAAAAAATTCAAAGCTCAAATTGGAAAATAATTCAGTCGATTCACACTGGTGACAGTTTCATTCAGGAATGTTCTTGAGATCTCAACTTTTAAGAACTTAGAAGAGGATTCAGATGATACAGAGAAGTAACAGCACACAAAAATATTACATATTATTTTTTGTTAATCTACTATGATCCAACAAATTCTCAATCTGGGTTCAAACCAACCCTACATTCCTGTTTCGGTCTATTCTAGACTAAATAAATATTCATGTATATATTGTTTTTTAAAAAACACATGGTGACGTTCAATGACCTGTATAGGTAGTCTTTTGGAATAAAAATAATCTATATCAATCAGCATATTTTATATAGAATTATCATGTTTTACTAGATTTTTGTTGTAAGAATCTGTCTAACATCCAAGATTCGCATTTCATTACAGATACAGTATGTATTTGTACTATCATTTCTATATTCAGGTTGCCAATGTAATGTATAGTCACAAAATACTTACATACTGTACCGGTAAATATTCATACCGGCAATACTTCATACAAGATGAAAATTTGTACGGTAATTATATGAAATAGTATTTAAGCCTAGTTGTAGCTCAATGGGTATGCTATTTTAAATTATAATTTCGGGTAACAGAGCATATTCAATAATTTAAAATTTATAAAAAATTGAATTTTTATTATAAAATTTGAAAAATTGCTTATCTAAGACAAAATTATTTTTAAATTGTAAAAGCTACGGTACCATTAAAAAATTGTTAGGAATAGTGAATAGGCTATAATAGTTATAGCTATATTTTCATGATAAGTTATCACTAATAAAAGCAAACTTGTTTTAGCTATAATGCTAAATAAGAAGGCACCGTTAAGTAAGCATGGAAAAGTGAAATTATTTGTGTGAAAGAATTCGACTCACCTCAAAGACATGCAAATCAGTCCCACAGACACCAGAAAAAGCGATTTTTACAATAACATCATCCGGTTCACTTATAACAGGTATTGACTTTGAGTTGATGAGACTCAATTTTTTTGCCGTTGGATCAAATTGCAAGGCTTGCATTTTTCAAGATAGAGTTGAAGTTTTGAAAAATGGAATTTTTCACCTACTGAAAAGCTAATTCCATCAAATTGAAAATATGAGTAGCCTACGGTAATCAAACGGAAGCTAAATGAGACAATATAAATTGAATATAAGTACCGTATCTGACAAGAATAAACCAGATTTTAAGGAATTTTTCCGATAAACGTGAAATATGTACAATTTTAATTGAATAATTAAATTGAGATTGATTAACTTATAGACTAAGAAGTGTCTTATCAAATGTTTATTCTACTTAATTACCGTAGTATTCAACAAAAAAATAAAATGACTTCCGACAGTAGTTGTCACAGTTGCTGATAATGCTATTGACGCAAGAAACAAGTGAAGATTTTGTTATCAAGGAATTTTATAATGTAAAAAAAACTGTTGTTGGGTTTTATATGCATGAAAATATTTCAAGGCAAAAACGCGTGAAGATTATTGGCTGTAACGTGACAGTGCACTGAGCTTGAATAAGACTCTATCTGAATTTGTGACAGACACAATAAAAAAGAAGTATTGCTTAATGCTTTAAACAACTTTTCTTTGAGGAATAGAACACATCAAGCGTTTCCTATCTACTGAGCACACTGCGACTGCACGCTGCGCACCTGCAAACTGTTCTGTTTAGTAGGGTGACTGCCTTGAAGGCCTTGAAAGCCTCCCTCCCTTTTATCTATCTGACAAAACCGATTTCAACAATACATCAAGGTGAATTTTGTACAGACGATAACAGTATATCGATAACTTCGAGTCTCAACATTTTGGTTTTGATGTTTGATCTTTTTAATACTATCGAAATACAAAAGAGGACGATCGAATTTTATAGTGTGTGGCTAATTTTTTATTATTACAAATTTGGATTTCAGTAGGTGCTCTTTTGACCTTATACGGCACGCACCGGTCTGTTAGTTGTGATAAATTCGATTTGCTTTTTTCATTTAAGATTATTGTCGCTTATTTTAAGTTATTTTTTACGCTAAAATTTATAAGTTAATCAATAACTGAATTCTATTTATTAATTTTTTGTTTTCCCAAGGCTTTTCAGGATAAGAATTCTTTCCCACGCACGGATTGATAGTCTTATGTAGGCAAATATTATATATTTCCTTGATTAGTTTTGTTTGTGTAACAAAATTATTGAATATGTAGGCCTATATTATTTGTGGAAATGAAAATTCAATTGAATTTTCTGTATCTCTCTCTCTCAGAATGGACATTGATAAATCCAAAGCTCCGCCAATTTATGTAGATGCATAACAAAATTACAGTATCTATAGTTATTCCAAATTGCTTTTTCATATCATATACAGTTCAATAATTATTTTCTTAGTTTGTATTATGTAAATTCATCTATAATTTTGCTGTATTGTAAGCTATTGTATATAAATGTGTAAGCCAGTATATATTGTAATCTACGTAAATAAAGTACTCAATCAATGAATCGTCTCTTCTATTGATGAATTTCTTGATGGTCAGTTTGGTTCTAATAATTCTTATTGAGGTGTAATTCTATACCATTTGCCAACTTACCTGTCATCAAATTATTGGTTGGGATCAATTTATTATTATTATCACAAAAATTAAACGGCGCTCACCATTGTTTTTAGAATAAACAAATTTCAAAATAGCACAATTTTGCATGCATTTTATCTATACCGTCAGTTATTTCGTTTTGAACTTTTGGTAGCAACTATCAATAGATTGATAGATACAGTAGCCTACTACACGTCATTGCAATGCCAACGTATCAGTACATCAGCTGAGAAGGCTCAAGTTTTGTCGAACTGTATCAATTCAAATAAACCTCTCTATACTTTCCACGTTCTACACTCTACGTTTTCAGCATATTGCAATTCTAAAGGAAAAACCTAACCTCCAAACCTACCCATGTTTTCCAAGAAGCACAATGAATCTTGATAGACCTATGAATTCTGTGTATGAATCACAGGGTACCAATATCGCAGTATGCATACCTAGAGTGAGGCATATGCATGCCAACAACTCAATATTTATATTACAAGGATAATTTGGCAATAGATTTGTTTGGGAATCTTTATTTGAATTGCAAAAACTACTTTTTTGTGGATTCAAAAGTTTGGTCTAACATCTTGGATTCAACTGCATTTTTTTAAAAGGGAAGGTAGTCAGTCATGTGATGCATGATTTCAATACAGAATTCAAAGAAAAAAAATGAATCACAAACCCGACGAATTGACAAAACATCGACATCTCAATCCGTTCCAAAGATATTCACATTTAAATATAGCCTACTAATAAATCATATCCACATGAAATAAATAAGTACCCTACATTAAAAATCTAAAAATAATCCAAACTATTAAATTTTATTTTTTTATTGTAAATAAACACTTTCAGTAGAATCTATTTACACCTTTATCTCTTAACAGTAAAGTTTAGACTGTCAGATTTCTAATGTAGGCCTTACTCTTAAGCTGCGTTTACACCAAAGCTATTAGCAAAATGTAAATAACTTAATCCTTATAGATTCTATTAGATTGAACATAACTTATCATACACATGATGAACATATGTGTTTGTCAAGTTCCGTTCAATCTAATAAAATCTAATAGGATTAAGTTATTAACATTTTGTTAATAACTTTGGTGTAAACCCTGCTATATCCTTTCATGATTTATTAATATTTTTTAGATGTGAATATATTCAAAACAGTTTGAGATATCGATGTGCAGTTTTAGCTATTCATTTTCTCTTGAAATCCTGTTTTGAAATGATGTACCACATGACCACTTTCCCATTTGAAATGGAGTTGAATTCAAAATGGTGGGTCAGAATTTTGGAGTCACAAAAAAGTACTTGGTTTTTCAATTCAAATAGGATCTCCAATGAAACCTATTGTCAAACTATCCTTGTAACAGAAATATCAAGCTGTCTCCATACACATGCCTCACTCTGTATAATGAACTCAAGACTTATTACAGTCTTAATTTAAATCTTAACTATTTATTTGAGATTTGAAATACATAATATTCTCACACACAACATCACTAAGGACATAATTAATAGAAGTATGTGACATAAAAAGAAACTTGTATGTTTGAGAAGAAAAGAATGTTTTTAGGTACTTTTACAATCATCAGTATAGCCCAACTTTGTGGCAATAATTTCCCCCTTGGTATGTTTAGGCTGACTGAGCTAACAGTAAAATCGTTATTGAGAATTGTTCTACTGATGGCTATGGAAAAGGAACATATTATTATGGAGAGATAGTGGTTGGTTAGTTTGTTGATATCATTTAATTGAGCGAGTTATTTGTGGATAATAAGGTGAGAGACGAAAATGTTACAGTCCATTTAAAATAAGTTGACATCTTCCGGTTTGACTGCTCCCGGAATTTTGTTGTTTTGGAAATTTGTAATTGAAAGAGAATAAAGGATTTAGTATGAATGATATTTTGTGTATATCATACACACTGATATGTTCAACAAATATCTTTGATAAGTTTGAAAGTCCTAATGGTGAATTTCACATGTGAAATTGTGAACTGTACCACACGAGAACCTACGTATTCCACCTCTTATATTGGAAAACCAACGGGGTTTTTCAAGATAATGCTCATGTCTTGTGCGTTGATATGAGAGGGATGATGGGAGAGAAAACGTTCACGGGTTACAGGTGAGGAACAAAAAAAAAATATATATAGGCTATATATTTGTGGTATCTAATTTGGTTTAATACAATAATTAACACATTTATATTTGATTACAAAATTTTCTTGCATGGTTTAATTTAGTAAGACTTTGTTGTATTAGAACCTCACGATCATTATCGGATTCTATAATGTATAATGTGTTGATACTAGTTGCATTTACTTTCTATACCACATTTGGGCTACATTCATTCGTTTGACTTTCTTTTGAAGTTGCAAAATTCCATACATCAAGGCTTCCGCAGTCGGAGGACAACCTGGATAATGAAAAAATACAGAAATTACTCTCTTTACAAAATTATGCACATTTATAATGTGAAGATCAAAATAGAATATTTAATAAAATTATCATTTACTGATTTGATTCATCACTTTTGTTCATCATGTATTATTGAATATCATATTCAGTTTTCAGCTACTTGTTAATTTTAGGCTTAGACCTATTTATCTTGATTGTGTGATAATTTGAAAACACTCATCATTCTGTAATTTACAGTATTTGTTGTTTTTCGCAGATTGTTGCTGTACATACTAGCATTGTATGCTAATATTAGCAGATACTAGCATAAAATAGCAACGAAAGAGAAAAGAAAGCATAAGTGTGTCTTATGACATCTTTTATCTATGATGAACTACTTGAAATAGTCACAACCACTTTAAGCCACTTAGGACGTGAGATTAAGTAACTTCAATCAGCTGATTAATACTTTCCGGTGGTTCGGAGTCCACCTAAAGCAGTAGGTCGCTCATCTCTCATTATCATATCAGTCTCATTACCCACACACAAGCCTAGAGCTCATATTGGCAGCAGAAAAAATACTTAGCATGAGTAGTCTACCTCACCACTAGACTAATAATTAGCATTGTGATTCCGATCTTGTAGATAAAAATCACAAAAATTTATAAATTTTGCTGTTAGCTATGAAAGTGATGATTGTAATACTCATTCCTATTTCTAATAGAAATTGTAAGTTTGAATTGGATGACTGTACCTGGAACATATATGTCAACGGGTATAATTCTATCGCATCCTCTAACCACTGAGTAGGAATAGTGGTAGTAGCCGCCGCCATTTGCACAACTGCCCATTGAAATAACCCAGCGAGGATCAGGCATCTGAATATCAAAAACACATTTCTTGTTAAAATCAGAGACCATAATCATTCAAATACAATACAGGTTTCACATCAAGAGAATATTTCAGCACGATTCAATAACATTCTGAATACTAAACAAATGGATTCGATAAGTTTATAATTTACCTTATCATTTTGATAAGGGAGGAAATCTGATTCGATTTAGTGTTTCCGTAACCAAAATTCATGCTTGTGTATTGATAAGAATAGAACAGGCCAAATTGATTTTTCATGGAAAGAATTATTGATAATTTGATTCATTTTTCAGGAAGAAAATTACTTATCCTATACTATTAAAGGAGCAATCTATGTTTATATGTTTAGATGTTTATATGTTTATATATTTGTATGTGACCGGATCTTGAAAACGGCTCTAACGATTCTCACGAAATTCAGAACATATTAGGTTTATAATATAAAAATTCGATTGCACTAGGTCTCATCCCTGGGGAAACTTGCTGAAGGACATTAAAAGGATTTATTCATCCTTGGAAAAACAGCTGACAATTTCGTCGTCTTATGATGGAAGTGAGTGAGCGAGTGCATGTGTGTGGGACTGAGACAAAATTATGACTCAGTTGTTAAACTTTTGTAATCATTCAATCAGGTGCTTAGTGCCGGTTGTACAAAAGCCGGTCGAATTTCAATCCTGCTTAATTCCATTAGAACCAATCAGATAAGCTATTTTTTTGAAATGGTCTCCTCTGATTTGGTTCACGTGAAATTAATCAGGGTTGAAATTTGACCTGCTTTTGTGAGAGGAATTTTTTGCATTCCTCTGGGAATTAATCTCAATCCACTGTGATTAGATAGAACCTTTCTGTATGAAAGGTAAAGGTATATAAATATATTATAGTTTCTTCTTTCGTAATAAATTTCATATTCTTTTGTACTCCAGAGCGGAGCTCGGTGCCCCGATATTAGATGCTTATCAACAAAATGATATGATCAAAAAACAAAGCGCTAGGTGAGACTGAAATAGTATATTTCGCACCTAGGGCCGAAAATGAGACTTTTCTGGCTCGAAATCGGTTTTCAAGTCCGAGGCCGTAGGCCGAGGACTAGAAAAGATTGAGAGCCGGAAAAACATTTTTGCCCATGGTGAGAACGTTATTTTTCGCCACACAGAAAAATAAACAATATAATATATATGAGAATAATTGTCTATTATAAGCACTTCCGAAAGCAAAAGTGGAAGGTCATAGCTCTAGCAAATCTGAGGTAATCTGAATATCAAGAAATTGTCTAGGTATTTTTATTTTTTATTCTGATTTGTCTAAATAACCTAAAAGATTATGTTGAATTATGTAAGAGGTTGAGTTTATACTTTTTGTTCTTCCAAATGACAATAAGATGATATTATTATAATTTTTTTAATTATTGAATGATAAACACAAATAATTAAAAGTTTTTGATCAGCTGTTCTAGCACACTTGAAATTTGGCAAATCTGAATGTCAACGGAAGTTTAGGTTAGAAGTTCTATCCTACTCTGAAAATCGAATTATTTGAATAGTTTATTTATATCTTATCTGTATTTTATTCATCCAAATAAAATGATAGTATATTATTACAGAATACTTTATTGAATTCTAGAAGCATAAAATGATTCAGTTTATCCGCCATGTTCCGTCATAAACTCTTTACTAGGAGGTTTGAGGTTAGATTCTATTATACTCTGAAAATTGAATTTGAATAGTTTATAATATCTCATTTGTATTTCATTCATCCAAATAAAATGATAGTATCTTATTGCAAAAACTTTATTCAATTCTAGAAGCATAAACTGATTCCGTTTCATAAACTATTTTGTAAACACGTTCACATCAAATCAGAATCAGCTGACTTCAAGGTTATTTTACAGCCCTAGGGCCGTAAAAATTTTACCGGCCTGGTCAGAAAACAATCACTTTCGGCCTCCATATGACGCACGAAAAACCAGCTCATTACATCCAAGTGGGGCGAAAACATAATTACTCAATTATTTCTATTAACAGAGATCATAAATTGGAGCAACTTTTTCAATTCATGAAATTTTGTTTTTTCTAGATAGAAGTCAGGAAAAATTCAAATCGATGCTTGATGAAAATAGTATATTTCGCACCTAGGGCCGAAAATGAGATATTTCCGGCTCGAAATCGGTTTTTAAGTCCGAGGCCGTAGGCCGAGGACTAGAAAAGATTGAGAGCCGGAAATACATTTTTGCCCATGGTGCGAACGCTATTTTTCGCCACACCAAAAAAAAACTTCCCAATATATAAGAAATTAAAAAATAAATAAAATTCAAACAGCCTATTTTGATAGTTTGAATCTTGGTTATGACAACTTTCACTGTCAATTAATTTCAATATTACTAATTAATGATTTACAATAGTGACAATATTTTTATACTATTAATATTTCGAATAATTGTTTGAATTTTTATAGCTCGCGCTTTGCGCCTGGTGCAATATCTCATGGATAGATGGATGAATAGAATTTTCATTACTATTGTGAAATAATGGGATTAAAAAATTAATATAATTGCATATTTCACAGTTTTGTCTCAAAATATATCTAAAAAATTGATTGAAATTTAAATTACGGTAACTAATATAAAAAATAGCTAATAAAAGTCGAAATTCATCGACAAAAAAAAATGTCACTGACCGAGGTTCGAACCTAGATCATGTTTTCACTGAGCTTAGAGCTTTTGAGTACACGCCTTTACACTCTCGGCCATTGCTCCTTTTGATCGAACTGGCCTGTAAGTCAGGTAACGTATGTAGGCTACTATAATATAGTGTAGCCTATAGCGGCAAACTTTAAGCCGGTTTGCCGGCATTTTCACAACAAAATATTGCTCTGAAAATAGTTAAATCATAGAGAAAACATTCGAAGATTCAATCTTGAGTGGGCCTAATGTTTTCTCTATATGGTTTGATATTGAAGAAAAATTATCTAAAAGTTTTAATAATGAATTACGGAAAAATTACTAGGAATTTTTTAGTCAAGGCTGAGTTTCACCAGTAGGCTTACCTTAAACTTTAGATCTCTGCTGTATTTTCCTATTATTATTGTTGATTGTATTGCATTAAGAAGTGGAATTCGATAATAAAAAAGAAACAATTATTACTCTACCTCACTTTTAAATATCGATACAATTATTGTACTTTGATTTCAAATTCGATTCTTCACTTTTAAAGACTTGCGATACGTACCTTTCTGACAATGGACAATGTAGCCAACATTATATTGTTGAGGCTATGGATATATCATCGTATTCTATTGTTTGATATCAAAAACACAATAATAAATATTAAATTATGAAACAGTAATTTATAAAATATATTATTATAGACATAATACCGCGATTCACGATACATAATTATATAGATTATTACAGTCATTATGAGATTATCTCTCCATGATTTTTGTGAGATCGGACACGATCAGCTGTTATTCAAGGTCATTTTACAGCCCTAGGGCTGTAAAGTTTTACCGGCCTGGTCGGAAAACAATCACTTTCGGCCTCCATATGACGCACGTAAACCAGCTCATTACATCCAAGTGTGGCGAAAACAATTTTTTGAAATTTTTCAATAATTTTATTCGAATTGTATTTTTTCAAACGATTAATATTCTATAATAATACTAATATTTGGATTCGATTAAAATAACAAAAACAGAATGGCATCTATTTTATATTATATTAGCCGGTAACCCGTGCTTCGCAAGGGTCTAGTTAAAAACTTGACATAGTTTGTCCAGGGATAAACTGAAAACTTGACCTACTGAAATCTTGAAGAGTTTAAAATAGGCTTATAACCATCCTCAGTGAATCAAGAATTTATATGGAAAATTTCAAGTTAATAATCAGCCCTGTAGTTCAGACGTGATCATGAGTCATTTGTGAATTTCTAATCCCGTACGTGTATAAGCCAATTCATTCCTTTATTATAGATAATACCTATATTATAGATAGACTAGCAGATAGCTCATGCCTTGCACCGGGGAAAATTTTGTGTTGTAAAATGCAACCTCCTCAAGTCCAGGAAACATAAGAGAAAATAATAATTAATTATTTTGTCAAAATTACTTATGTAACTTTGTGAAATTAATCTTCATTGGAGATGAAAATTTTCAGCAAAAAAAGTGAGTGATTGGTCTCGAACTCGCAACCTTTCAATCATGAATGGCGTGTGCCACCAATTCCGCCCCGGAATCACATGGAGAAAACGTCGATACTCTACCTTTTGACGTACAACTGAATTTCAATCCCTCATGAGGGAGTGACTTAGGGGTTGTAACTCGAATATTTTAGATGTAAACACCCATTGTGTGGTACATATTTTAAAGGCCTTTTTGAAACAAGAAAGATGGCATCGACAAAAATGTTCTATGATGATTGTATCCAAAATGGCGGCTGATTAAAGTTTTAGTTTTTAAAGAAATGAGAGGTTGTAACTCAAATATTTTGAACGTATACTTTTATCCAAAATGGCTGCTTATTAAAATTTATCAATTATTTATTTAAAAACTCAAACTTTAATAAGCCGCCATTTCAAATAAATGTATCATAGAAAATCTTTTTCGATGTCATCTTTCTAGTTTTTAGAAGGCCTTTAAAATGGAGTATCACATATGGTTGTTTACGTTCAAAATATTTGAGTTACAACCTCTCATTTCTTTAAAAATTAAAACTCCAATCAGCCGCCATTTTGGATACAAGCATCATAGAACATTTTTGTCGATGCCATCTTTCTTGTTTCAAAAAGGCCTTTAAAATATGTACCACACAATGGGTGTTTACATCTAAAATATTCGAGTTACAACCCCTAAGTCACTCCCTCATGAGGGATTGAAATTCAGTTGTACGTCAAAAGGTAGAGTATCGACCAATACCTGAAAGTTACAGTATTATACCTACAACAGTCTCCAATATTTATTGAAGGGTTCCCATACATTTCACTCACTCTGTATGATAGATTATAGATAATATATGAGGCCTAGGCCTATTATTGTATTCTATTATATTTTAAAGATACTTTCATTCTTGTAAAATATATCCTGATGAATCTATGGATGCTATTCATAAGAAGGGAGTTCAAAAACAACAGTGGGATTCACATGTACTCTGTATCGTTTGAATAGGAAACATTGATGTTATAAAGAATACCAAAAGTTCCAAGAAAATCTAACTATACGTTCTCTTTGGGCATCTGCGTAAATGTACCGAGTTATACTCAGAATAGATTCAATTTGATTGTGCATTTAACAAAGCAAACATAAAATTAATAAAGAAATACATGATTATAATAGTATTGATTTTACCTGATCATAGACTAGACGAAGAGCAGGCGCCATTTTATTGGTTAGAGTGCCGGCTACAATGATGACGTCAGCCTGTCGGGGAGAGGCGCGAAACACGACTCCGTATCTGTCCATGTCGTAGCGAGGAGCTGCTATGTGCATCATCTCAACCGCACAGCATGCCAAGCCGAAAGTCAGCGGCCACAAAGAGTTCTACCAAACAAAAATAGCATACATCTTCAACAAAATAGATTATGTATCAAGCTATTCGTTTAAAGTGTACCGTACTACACTACATATATGAGCATAATCTCAACAGCACAGCATACAAGATCGACAAAGTAAGTGGCTACACAGAATTTAACGAAAGACAAAAATACAAAATATCTAAAAGAAAACTGGTCATCTATCAAGTACTTTCAAGGGAAGTAGTGAAAAGTAGGTGACTATCTAAAGTATTGTTTCTCTTCATTTTTAGAAAAAGTAAGAGATGCACGATCAATACAGGGCATGAAACACGTGGCCTTTAGAAGATATATCAGGTTGGATAGTTTATTCAAATTCTTTATTAAAAAAAAAAACAATCAAATACATTCCAAAAAGCAAATACAATAATAAATTATTGTTTCCTAATTTCTAATGTGTTCCCTACAGGCTACCCTGTGTGGGGACACTTGAATATAATATATAATAAAATATTAATATACAAATTTAAATATTATAACATGAAGAACACATAATAATTGAATATGATATTATATTGAAATAATCAATATGTCAATTATAATCATTCTCGCAAACATTCACACATACACACACACACACACACACACACACACACACACACACACACACACACACACACGCAACTTAAAATTATGTACGGAGTGGTTGCTGTTTTTTTTCATATTTAGTTCAATTTAATTCATAGTTAACGTTTCGTTTTTTCAAAGCGATGATTTAATTAGACCATAAATGAATACGCGTTTTTGAAGAAAGAGACAGTGATTGAAATTTAATACTGTCTTACTGTTTACGCATACCGGACAGGATTTGTGAGTTCAATGATCTTTAATTGTTGCAATGCTCATTCCGTGTAATGTGTAAATTATACTCAATTTATACCTATATTAATTTAGTGGAAAAATCATTCGCGTTGTCTACTTGTAATATGAATTTCTTGATTTCTTTTCTAAATAACTGACGTGACGTTATTTTCCTTGTTGTTACTGGAAGTGAATTGAATATTTTTATAGCTATGTATTCGAAGTGTCGTCTGGAATGTTCTAATCTTGGTTTTGGGAGGTTAATGTCCTGTGAATTCCTGAGGTTTATTCTTTCTTTCATCTGTTGGATATCGAAATTATTTTCAGCTAAATCCAGCATTGCTTTGAATAGGAAAGAATGTCTCACTGGTAATATTGATAGTTCTCTGAAGAGCATCATTACTATATTGTTTAGGTTACAAGTTATTTTTATTATATGTTTCTGACCAGTAATCACAGGTTTAATATGAACATTGTATGCACTCCTATAGCATATTAATCCATAATTTATTCTAGCACCAATAATTGCATGGTATAATATTGTAACTATACTTCTTTTGGACATAACTGTCTGAGGTAATAGAACTTCCTTATGTATACAAATAACTCATTTTTTATCTTCTGTACATGATCTGACCAAGTGAGCCTACTGTCCAATATGAGGCCCAGATACTTGACTGTACGTGCTTGTTTTATTGTTTCACAGTGTTACACAATGTATTATTCACCTGTTGCGCACAATCTAATTTATGGAAGTAAATACTAGCCAACTCCAGATCCGTGTTTTGAAGATTAAATTGTATTATATTAGATTTGTCTGTGTTGATAGTTAACTAAGGTGCTTAAGACCCATTTCTAATTTATTTTTAAGTTCTTGATTTGTTTTCCGAATAAAATATAACTGTATCGTCTGCAAATTATATAATCTTTCCCAGTAAGTCACATCCGTCAAATCGTTAATAAAGACCAGGAATAAAGTACTTGATAACACTGATCCTTGAGGAACACCTATGGTAATGTCCCCGGGTTCACTCAACGTATCATTAATTCTGACCCTTTGACTCCTATTAGATAGGTAGCATCTTAACCAATCATTAGCAATTCCTCTTACTCCTGATAAATCAAGTTTTTTTAGAAGCATGTTTTTATCAATAGCGTCATATGCTTTAGAGATATCAAGAAACAGAGCTACACTTTTATTATTAACACTAAAACTGACATTTATTTTCGAAATGAGATTTTTAATTGCCACTTCTGTACTTCTTCCTTCACGGAAACCATATTGATTATCACTAAAAAAGTTATTATTTTTATAAAAGTTTTCATGTCTAAACTTGAATATTTTTTCTAAAATCTTGGAAAAGACCGGTAAAAGTGAAATTGGGCGGAATTGGTCTATGTTTTTACAATTTGGCTTTTTAGAATAAGTATAACTACGCTGTGTTTGAACATGCTTGGGAATTTTCCTTTCACAAAACTCAGGTTAATTAGATCGGTTAATTTGTTCAAATAATTCATGTAAGTTTTTTTAATCATGCTTGTGCCTATTCCATCAACACCTGGCGAAGATTTGTTTTTCAATTTTCTTATTATACTTGCTACTTCCTCGGGATTTGTAGGGTGAAGAAAAATTGATTTAGTTGGAGATTTGAATGGAAACCTTATTTTTGATATTCTAGCAGTCTCTTCCCTGGTTTGCAATGTGCTTTGTTCTAATTTATCATTCATTTTATTCACAACATTTAGAAAATAGGAATTAAAAAAAATTAGAAATTTTATTACTATCATGTATGCTATTTCCCTGTTCATCAACAATTAGTTTTAGTGGTTCCATATTTCTGTCAAGACTATTATTAGCGGGTTGTTTTCTAATTTCCTCATTTTCACTAAGAATAAATCGAAATTACTTCGCAGACTGCGTATATTTTGATGAATAATTAGTGTTTCTCTGTTACTTATCTCTGATGACATTTTTATTTACTGGCACTGTTATTTACTGGGTTACCTGGCTGCTCTGATGCACTTCTCACGCTCTACTTTCTCACTTGTTCACTGTTCTTGAGTTCAATAACAGGTGTTCCGTCTTCTTTCCTTGCTAGAATCTTCCCTTCCTTGATCCATAGGTCGCCTCTTTTGAAGATTTCTCTCGCCATGGTGAAAATCCTTCTTCGCGTAGGTGCTAGACTTTCATTCACATAGACTGGATGGTCCGTTGTTCCTCCCATCTGCTTTGTAGAAAACTGCCTCGTAACTTTCCTTCATTACTTGTAACTTTATTCAATATTACTTTCCTTTATTACTTAAAACTTTATTCAATATTACTTGTTTGTCTGTTCTACGAACGAACTTAACAACGATTGGTGGAGGTATTACTTTCCTTTATTACTTATAACTTTATTCAATATTACTTGTTTGTCTGTTCTACGAACGAACTTAACGACGATTGGTGGAGGTAGGTTTTCATTTCGTTGTTTTAGTCTGTGACAAATTTCGATTGCATCTGCTTCTATTTTGTGTCCCAATGCTTCGCTCATTCTACAAATGTTTTCTGTTACATCTTCATCCTGTTTTTTGGGTATACCATTTATTTCCAGCATGTTCGATCTTGAGTATTGCTCCATATCCTCGACGCGCTCCCTCAGTTCTGCATTTTCTTTCCTGAGGCTAGCTACTTCTGTTGAAAGCTTATCGATGTTGATGAGGCATGTGCTAATTTGCTTGTTTTGCTCATCAAACGTCTTATTTATGTCGTCAATCGCCTGATGACATGATTCATTTGATTTTCCAAGCTCCAACTCCATTTTCTTAATATTCTCCTTCATCAACGTCTGATTTCCTGCGATTACCTCAAGAACTCCTGCGAATTCTTGGAGAGTCACTTCCTTGTTTCCTGTTGTCGATTCACTCACCATACTTTTGCGACGTGTAGAGGAACAGCTGCTACATCTCCAAGTTTGTTTGTTTTTCTTTATGTAGTCCGCATCGTCCCTGGTCATTTTCACACATCCTATATGGAAATTCGCTTCACAGTTGACACAAGAAATCAGCTCGTGCCATCGACACAGATAGTGCAATCGACACAGATAGTGCCATCGACACAGATAGTGCCATCGACACAGATAGTGCCATCGACACAGATAGTGCCATCGACACAGATAGTGCCATCGACACAGATAGTGCCATCGACACAGATAGTGCCATCGACACAGATAGTGCCATCGACACAGATAGTGCCATCGACACAGATAGTGCCATCGACACAGATAGTGCCATCGACACAGATAGTGCCATCGTAAGTTTCAATTGAGTGTGAGCTATATTGAGATTCACATGAAACTGTAAGCATCCTTACGAATAACACCAATGCTTCTCACTCAAACATTGCTGACAGATGGAAATAAATTAGAAATTGCATTTGTTCAAATGCGTAAATTGACACAAAACTATTTAGATGGCAGCGAACCAGTGACCACTTTTAGAAAAAAAGTCAAACATAAATTAATTTACAATGTAATTTGCCCTGTCATACAGCAGCTTCCTGACGATTCTATTGAAGGTGGCCCCATCCAACTGCTTCATTTCAGATGCTGCATGGGCGTGAATATTGACAAAAGTTTATGGTGCGATGTATCATACCAGTCAATTTTAAAAAATATACTTGTACGCTGTACTAGTTATAACTTGACTTTACCATGCAAGGTGCATGTTACCTCAATTACCCAATTTATTGTACGAAAACTTTTATTGTTGTCAATTCATTGTACAAAAACTTTTCTTGTTGAAAAATGAACTGTTAGATAATATGTGATCTTGTGACTGTTTTATATGTTTTTATTATGTTTTGACTTTGTTATGCATTTTTAAAAAATGTTACAGCATTAAAAGAATTTGATTCGATTTCTTGTATAATTTTCTTTCATCAATTTTGACTTTATTTCCTTGCATTAATTTTCCTGTACACAAATAATTTATTATGCTCACCTTTCTACCCCAATTGAGAAGATCATCGACCCTGGCCAGAGTATAATCTACTTTATTGATTGGATTTTGAAATGGCGAGTAAGGTCGCTTCTCCCTCTTGTCTGGCAAGTCTGAAACAAATCAAGTTAACAAGTCTTTTATAGCTCTAAAATGAATTGGAAAAATATCTAGAGACATCAATAGTACTGTAAGTTGTATAGATTCATTATCATTTTCATCCACTTCACAATTTACATAACTGTACACAGTCATTACATGTCTCAGATATAACTTATAAAAATATATGAATAGACACTTGAAGCGTTGGAAAACATCCAGATTGACACCTATTATTTATATCAAAAGAGGAAAGGCCGATAACAAAAGTATATTGTCATTGCTAAGAAGTTGCTAAATCAATAATTTTCTACTGTATTATAACATGAATGAAAAACCTGAAATCATCTGTTTTACTTACCGCTTTGAGTAGGCTGGATGGCTTCTGATTGAGTAGCATAGAGCTTTTTTTCTTGGATGCCAGCTTCAACTGTTGAAAGTCGCAGCAAGCAGTTTACGTTCTGCTGCAGAGCAGAAGTACCTGAAAATGCAGATGTTTAGCAGTTGTTCATTGATAAGATTTTACCGTTCAAATCAGGTAAACTAGTGCTTTATTGTACCACTTTTTAGAGATACAGAATGTATTAGTGAAATGTTTATTTAGTATAGTTCAATACGGTAGGCCTATTCAATAGCTTATTTTAATTTAGAATGCAAGTCCTTTATTTAAAATGTAATTGTTATGAATAAGGACTATTGTCAGGGCAACAAGAATTATCACGCAGCCTATATAAAATATGTAAATATTCTTGGATGATTAATATTATTAGCGTATGGCTTCAATGGTGGGGAGACCCAAGGGTAGTTCCACCTTGCCGTATATAGTCCAAAGTTCCCGAATGGGAAACTGGACACTAAGATTACAGAGAGCACAATAATTTAAATTTAGACTTTTCATTTCGAAATAAAGTTCTTAATGATGTTAAAAAGTAAAAACAAATACAAGAACGAAACAAATAATAAGGTGTAAGTGCACGTCCAGTGCCAACATACCTGTCAACAAATTTTTGGTTGGGATCGATTTAGTATGTATTTTGAGCAAAAAATAACAAAAATTAAACGGCGGTCACTATTGTTTCTAAAATAAACTAAGTTCAAAGTGGCACAATTTTACATGCATTTAACCTATGAGTAGCAGCCGTTTTGATTATCAAAGCTTTTCCTAACCTAAGCTTTCCTAACCTAAAGCTTTTCCTAACCTTAACTACTTATGGTTACTACTTATAGGTTAAATGCATGTAAAGTTGTGCTACTCTGAACTAAGTTTATTTTAAAAACAATAGTGACCGCCGTTTAATTTTTTTGATTTTGTGTTCAAAATAACATACTAAATCGATCCCAACCAAAAATTTGATGACAGGTATGTTGGCACTGGACGTGCACTTTAGCCAATAATAAAACCAAATTTAGAAAATATTAAATTTATTTCATCTTGGATGATAATTGATAGTATTAAACCTTAATACTTTATAATCAGTCTGTAACTCAGTACAATCATGGTGCTTCTAATTCAGCCAAGTAGGCTAGCATGAAAATGAGAATCATATAACCAGGACCAAAATTTTGCTAAATCATATTGTATTTCCAAAATGCTTAATAAGACAACATATAAGATAAACTGAAAAAAATTATAAATAGAAATAGTATAAATAATTATTATATTTAGAATATGAGTATTCTAAAATTAGAGCATAGAGGTTAGTGGTCTTAATAGAACACTCAATGAAAGATATCAACGAATAATCCTACATAAAAGTAGTATTTTTAAAAATTTACCTTTTAATAAATTTCTAAGCATTTTAACAGTGATATTTGAGCCTTACGGCTCAAATTTAAATAGCTTCAAACTTTTCAAAGGTCACAACGTAACCTCTCAAAATATAGTACGACGATGGAACTGTAAAAATAAGAATCAGCTGTTGTTCTTCTAAGTTAACTGTGCCTTCTATATAGAGAGAACAACAAAGGCTGCGTTGATGGAAAAAGCAGGTGCTGAAGTCACGGCAGTCGTCAGTCGTGGTTGGGCCCTTAGACCAGTTATAGAATAGACACGCCCCATTGTATATTCATACTGAAAGTCAATGAAGCTAACATTCACTGCCATATCGCCCCATCGTGACGTCAGCATCATATGATATTTTAATTATAAGTTCTTAATTATATAATTTTGATTATTTAATCTCATCTGAAATAGACACAATCTGCTCTGGAAAACAATGTAAACAAACTACAGAAAAGTTTTCCATACGATGCTGACGTCACGATGGGGTGATATGGCAGTGGAATTTTGGCTTCATCGACTTTAAGTATGGAACGTGTCTATTCTATAACTGGTCTAAGAGTTGGGCATCTGTACTTATTTTGCAGGAAAGTTCTGAAAAAGGGCACAGTCTGGAAACACGAAAAAGTTGTAAATTGTTCCATAGTGAAGTCCATGTTATATAATGAGCTCGTTCTGAAATTTTAAGGTGCTCAGAAGCATTTTTAGGCTATCTTTTTACTTACACAGTATTAATAAACCAGGGAAAAAAACCTCAAAACACAATACAATTTGTTTGGATGATGAGTAACAATCAAGTTTTGACTAAAATAAAATAAAAAATTGCTTTTTATTGAGCGTATAAAATTTGTTTGAAGTATTTTTTCAACTTTTTAAGTGAAGATTGCTCATTGTTTTTGTTCTTTTATAACAACATTAAAAGTGTAATTAACAGTAAACCAATCAACTTCATGTATAAGTTTTAATAAATAGGTCCATCGCCTGTTATGAAACCTAGGCCTATTGAAAAATTTTGTTCTCAACTTAGCTCTTTAATAGGATAATTTGCTTAGAATTCAAAGTTAGAAAATCAAGTATGGATGAAAAAATAGGTAACAAAACTGACTGTTACTAAGAGGTTCAAAAGCTATTTATTTTAGGTAAAGGTTACATAAGTTCCAATCAAGAATATTCTATTTATTTTAGGTAAAGGTTACATAAGTTTCAATCAAAAATAAAGTTCTTGTATTTTAAATGTATGTGTGTTTTTGTATTTGTGTTTAAAATACAGCCAACCTCTTTAAAAAATAATTTAAGTAGTATTGAATGAAATTATTGTAGCCTAAATAACAGAATTCTGAGATAAAGAATTGCTGAAAACTGTCTTTAAAAAACATGACATGAAAAATTGACATCAGAATGTAAAGTAAACAGAATTTGAGGCTTAACCTGAAACTTTTATCCTTAGAAGAGAAAACAGAACAGTTTGTCCTTAGAAGAGTGCAAAACTGGATCTTCTGACTGGATTCCTTTTAATGAACTCGTTGATGACTTGACAAATGTCTATTTCTTCCAAAATATCTTGATGAGCATGAGTTATCGCTAAGTTGTTGAGTCTTTTCTGTCCCATTGTAGCTCTAAGGTAGGTTTTGAGGCGGCGCAGGGCACTAAATGAACGTTCGTTAGTTGCTGACGTCACCGGCACAACTTGAAGCAGTTTCAAGCCTTTCACAAGTTCTGGTAACATTTCCTTCACACTGGGTTCTAGTTCAAAGTACTTTTTAACATCATTCAACGTACGAAGTTGCAGCTTCTTTTGTTTGGAAATGTCACTTAACATTGACAAATGTAAGAATAATCTGTCAGTGTCCAGATCATTTTGAAAAAACTCTTTAGAGCGTGTCATATCACTTTTTTGTCCTTCGTTTAAAACAGACAGACACTCCCTTTCCACTGCAATGACCTTTGACAGTCCTGTTGCATCAAATCTGCTGGCAACACAAGACCTCACAGTTTCACAAATTTCAATGTATTTGATTTTAAAAAATTCAGCTGGTGTGTTGAATGTGTGGGGTGCTCCAGCCTCCTTGTCTTCATACCGTTGAGGAATGCGGCGTTTTCTTGCTAGTTCCGGTTCAGCTACTGATGGTGGCTTCACTGATAGGCAAAACTTCCAGAAGTCCTCAAACCCTCCACGCTTTTCTTCCAAAATACAGACTAGGTTAATAAACATATCTTCTAAATCAGTTACGCTCAAATCAGGTGATTGAACTTTGCGATTTACCTCTTCAACTGGGTTCATTACATAGCAATAAACCTGTAAAAGGAAATAAGTCTTGAAAGTCAGCATTGATTCCAAAAAGCCTGCACATTTATAACCTGCTTCGTTCTTATCCGAGGAAGAGATGGTTTCAAACAACTCCAAAATATTTTCATAATTCTTCAAGATTTGTTGCACACTTGATGCTCTCATTGTCCATCGAGTTGGGCAAAGTGGTCGAATTCCTGATGTATCATGTAGAACGGTAGCATTGGCACTGATTACACTTCTGAATAGTTCCATCCTTTTTGGGGATTCTCTAATATTATTAATTAGATCCTTTGCAAGGTTCATAATGTCTCTCATACAAGTCAGGCACCGAAGACTGTCTTCAACTGCTAAATTAAGACTGTGTGCAGTACAGTGGACGAAAATGGCCTGATGTTGCAAGTTTAAAATTAACTTTTGCAGTCCATTAAACTTTCCGCTCATATTAGAAGCACCATCGTAGCACTGTCCTCTCAATTTTTCAATGGGCAAATCCAAACGTAACAGAATGTCATTGACAATAGTAAACAAAGTTTTAGAATCAGTGTTTGGCGTTTCATATAATCCAATAAAATCTTCATTGGTGGTCAAATCATCATTTACTGTCCTAATACAAAATGATACTTGTTCGTGGATCGAAACATCACTTGTTTCATCCACCATGATGGAAAAGTGTTCACATTTTTTAATGTTAGATAAGACCGACCGCAGAACAGACTGACCTAGCAAATCGATTATTTCATTTTGAATATCATGGGATGTCCATTTAAAACCTGAACGATTTAGCCAGTCTTTTAATTCCGGGACATCTTCTTTCCTGAGTTCCAATAGTTGCAAAAAATTCGAGTTTTTGTCTTCATGGCCTCTAATTGCTAGACCTTGTCTACATAGGAATTTCATAGTTGTGAAAATAGCAGTTAGCGCTAACCGGGCTTTTTTCATGTCATTATCTATTTGCTCATTTAACTGGGCAGCTACACTTGAGTTTGAAACAGTTGACAATTTAAGAATACTCTCCTTGTGAACATTGGTAGTTTCATGAGTACGAAACTTTTCCAAGGCCCTTTTCCAGTTTGAAAAGCCGACAGAAGTAAAAGCATCTTCTCTCTTTAGAGTAAACTTAATAAGGCCTTTCGCTTCTGCATCTTTGCAAACTTTACAAAATGCTTTGTCAGTTTCATTTTCATATTCTAACCAAGAATATTTAGATACCCATGACTTCTGAAAGGATCTTCCCTTACCGATTACCTTTTTATTGCTGTTCAAATCTAAACTGTCACTATTACTGGGACTGGCAGATGTTCCAGGTACCACTACAGATGATTCCAGTGCTGGGAGTGGTTTTGCGATCTCATCAACACGCGCTTTTTTAAATACAAACTTGTCCATATTGTATCACTTACAATAATTCACTTGACACTCGATACTCCATCAATATTCACTGCTAATACTCAATCTCAATCACTCAATCACATCAATATAACGAAACACGATGTAAACTGAACTAATAGGAACTGACTGCAAGTGTTTGTTTACTAGGGACGATGTCCCGTTTGACGCGGTTCCACTAGACAAAGATGGCGGTGCTTCATCCCCTCCCTTGGCCGGCCGGGAGCAGTGACCTTGGCAAAAGTCATAGGCAACCTATTTATAGCTTGCTAACTGGTTGCAACTATAGAGCTACAAGTTGCGGGTTTTTTATTTTATGAAGTCTTTTGTCTTTACTTTCTAAACATTGAAATTGATTAATTTAAATTTTAAGGATGACAAGAATATTTAACAGTTATTAAAACGCTGTTTTCTGTTTTCAATAATTCCGATACTCGGTCAACTGTATACTTTTAACAGATTCTTTAAGTTAGACAATTGAAATTTTGGGGGGGCTCCGCCCCCCAAAATTATTTTTGAGGGGGCTTGAGCCCACCCAGGCCTTATGGAGTCGGCGCCAGTGAGTATAGAGCTATCATCTAGAAAATTTTGTACTCCTGTTTTGGATTTACAACTAACTTTGAGATTAAAATTATCAGCAAAAAGAAATCCTGCTTTATGAGTACCTTCTATGCTACAAATTATGTCATTAAATATAGGCTATTAATGAGTATTGTTCCAAGTATGAATAGTTGAGTGACCCTATACCGATCCTTCCTGCCCTTGGAGAACTGACCATCTCTGTAAACAATCTGGTTGCGGTCTTTTAAATATGACATAACGAGATCGATTCATTCAGAATTGCAGCCATAATAAGAAAGTTTGCTACCAAGTATGTTATGCCAGTACCGTATCGTAAGACATACCAGCATATGACCTAAAGCTAACAGAAAGATCCTTATCCAAATAATCAACAACACTATTTACTAGTCTTGTAAGTTCATTACATGGCCTGAAGCCAAATTGTTTTTCAGTAAACATACCAAAGCTTTCAAAATGACTTGATATCTGGTCTTGCATTATGGCCTTGAATACTTTGGAGGGTAAGTCTAAAACCTTGACCAGCATAAAAAGTGATTGACCGGGTATTTCTAATTGTCCGATTCGTTTCAAATTTGGCATACAGAATGATATACACATGTCAAACATACTGTTGAAGTTTCATCAAAATATAATGATGTTTAGGGGTGGTTAGGGGTAAAAAACCCTATTGACCAGCATAAAAAGTGATTGACCGGGTATTTCTAATTGTCCGATTCGTTTCAAATTTGGCATACAGAATGATATACACATGTCAAACATACTGTTGAAGTTTCATCAAAATATAATGATGTTAAGGGGTGGTTAGGGGTAAAAAACCCTATTGACCAGCATAAAAAGTGATTGACTGGGTATTTCTAATTGTCCGATTCGTTTCAAATTTGTCAAACAGAATGATATACACATGTCAAACATACTGTTGAAGTTTCATCAAAATATAATGATGTTTAGGGGTGGTTCATACTGTTAAAGTTTCATCAAAATATAATGATGTTTAGGGGTGGTTAGGGGTAAAAAACCTATTGACCAGCATAAAAAGTGATTGACCGGGTATTTCTAATTGTCCGATTCGTTTCAAATTTGGCATACAGGATGATATACACATATTAAACATACTGTTGAAGTTTCATCAAAATATAATGATGTTTAGGGGTGTTAGGGGTAAAAAACCCTATTGACCAGCATAAAAAGTGATTGACCAGCATAAAAAGTGATTGACCGGGTATTTCTAATTGTCCGATTCGTTTCAAATTTGGCATACAGGATGATATACACATATCAAACATACTGTTGAAGTTTCATCAAAATATAATGATGTTTAGGGGTGGTAGGGGTAAAAAACCTATTGACCAGCATAAAAAGTGATTGACCGGTATTTCTAATTGTCCGATTCGTTTCAAATTTGGCATACAGGATGATATACACATATTAAACATACTGTTAAAGTTTCATCGAAATATAATGATGTTTAGGGGTGGTAGGGGTAAAAAACCTATTGACCAGCATAAAAAGTGATTGACGGGTATTTCTAATTGTCCATTCGTTTCAAATTTGGCATACAGATGATATACACATATTAAACATACTGTTGAAGTTTCATCAAAATATAATGATGTTTAGGGGTGGTTAGGGGTAAAAAACCCTATTGACCAGCATAAAAAGTGATTGACCAGCATAAAAAGTGATTGACCGGTATTTCTAATTGTCCGATTCGTTTCAAATTTGGCATACAGATGATATACACATATTAAACATACTGTTGAAGTTTCATCAAAATATATGATGTTTAGGGGTGGTAGGGGTAAAAAACCCTATGACCAGCATAAAAAGTGATTGACCGGGTATTCTAATTGTCCGATTCGTTTCAAATTTGGCATACAGGATGATATACACATATTAAACATACTGTTGAAGTTTCATCAAAATATAATGATGTTTAGGGGTGGTAGGGGTAAAAAACCTATTGACCAGCATAAAAAGTGATTGACCAGCGTAAAAAGTGATTGACCGGGTATTTCTAATTGTCCGATTCGTTTCAATTTGGCATACAGGATGATATACACATATTAACATACTGTTAAAGTTTCATCAAAATATAATGATGTTTAGGGGTGGTTAGGGGTAAAAAACCCTATTGACCAGCATAAAAAGTGATGACCGGGTATTTCTAATTGTCGATTCGTTTCAAATTGGCATACAGGATGATATACACATATTAACATACTGTTGAAGTTTCATCAAAATATAATGATGTTTAGGGGTGGTTAGGGGTAAAAAACCCTATTGACCAGCATAAAAAGTGATTGACCGGGTATTCTAATTGTCCGATTCGTTTCAAATTTGGCATACAGGATGATATACACATATTAAACATACTGTTAAAGTTTCATCGAAATATAATGATGTTTAGGGGTGGTAGGGGTAAAAAACCCTATTGACCAGCATAAAAAGTGATTGACCGGGTATTTCTAATTGTCCAATTCGTTTCAAATTTGGCATACAGGATGATATACACATATTAAACATACTGTTGAAGTTTCATCAAAATATAATGATGTTAGGGGTGGTAGGGGTAAAAAACCCTATTGACCAGCATAAAAAGTGATTGACCAGCGTAAAAAGTGATTGACCGGGTATTTCTAATTGTCCGATTTGTTTCAAATTTGGCATACAGAATTATATACACATGTCAAACATACTGTTGAAGTTTCATCAAAATATAATGATGTTTAGGGGTGGTTAGGGGTAAAAAACCCTATTGACCAGCATAAAAAGTGATTGACCAGCATAAAAAGTGATTGACCGGGTATTTCCAATTGTCCGATTCGTTTCAAATTTGGCATACAGGATGATATACACATGTCAAACATACTGTTGAAGTTTCATCAAAATATAATGATGTTTAGGGGTGGTAGGGGTAAAAAACCCTATTGACCAGCATAAAAAGTGATTGACCGGGTATTTTAATTGTCCGATTCGTTTCAAATTTGGCATACAGAATGATATACACATGTCAAACATACTGTGAAGTTTCATCAAAATATAATGATGTTTAGGGGTGGTAGGGGTAAAAAACCCTATTGACCAGCATAAAAAGTGATTGACCGGGTATTTCTAATTGTCCGATTCGTTTCAAATTTGGCATACAGGATGATATACACATGTCAAACATACTGTTGAAGTTTCATCAAAATATAATGATGTTTAGGGGTGGTTAGGGGTAAAAAACCCTATTGACCAGCATAAAAAGTGATTGACCGGGTATTTCTAATTGTCCGATTCGTTTCAAATTTGGCATACAGAATGATATACACATGTCAAACATACTGTTGAAGTTTCATCAAAATATAAAATGATGTTTAGGGGTGGTAGGGGTAAAAAACCCTATTGACCAGCATAAAAAGTGATTGACCGGGTATTTCTAATTGTCCGATTCGTTTCAAATTTGGCATACAGGATGATATACACATATTAAACATAGTGTTAAAGTTTCATCAAAATATAATGATGTTTAGGGGTGGTAGGGGTAAAAAACCCTATTGACCAGCATAAAAAGTGATTGACCAGCGTAAAAAGTGATTGACCGGGTATTTCCAATTGTCCGATTTGTTTCAAATTTGGCATACAGAATGATATACACATGTCAAACATACTGTTGAAGTTTCATCAAAATATAATGATGTTTAGGGGTGGTTAGGGGTAAAAAACCCTATTGACCAGCATAAAAAGTGATTGACCGGGTATTTCTAATTGTCCGATTCGATTCAAATTTGGCATACAGGATGATATACACATGTCGAACATACTGTTAAAGTTTCATCAAAATATAATGATGTTTAGGGGTGGTTAGGGGTAAAAAACCCTATTGACCAGCATAAAAAGTGATTGACCGGGTATTTCTAATTGTCCGATTCGTTTCAAATTTGGCATACAGGATGATATACACATGTCAAACATACTGTTGAAGTTTCATCAAAATAATGATGTTTAGGGGTGGTTAGGGGTAAAAAACCCTATTGACCAGCATAAAAAGTGATTGACCGGGTATTTCTAATTGTCCGATTCGTTTCAAATTTGGCATACAGAATGATATACACATGTCAAACATACTGTTGAAGTTTCATCAAAATAATGATGTTTAGGGGTGGTAGGGGTAAAAAACCCTATTGACCAGCATAAAAAGTGATTGACCGGGTATTCTAATTGTCCGATTCGTTTCAAATTTGGCATACATGATGATATACACATATTAAACATACTGTTAAAGTTTCATCAAAATATAATGATGTTTAGGGGTGGTAGGGGTAAAAAACCCTATTGACCAGCATAAAAAGTGATTGACCAGCGTAAAAAGTGATTGACCGGGTATTTCTAATTGTCCGATTCGTTTCAAATTTGGCATACAGGATGATATACACATATCAAACATACTGTTGAAGTTTCATCGAAATATAATGATGTTTAGGGGTGGTAGGGGTAAAAAACCTATTGACCAGCATAAAAAGTGATTGACCGGTATTTCTAATTGTCCGATTTGTTTCAAATTTGGCATACAGAATGATATACACATGTCAAACATACTGTTGAAGTTTCATCAAAATATAATGATGTTTAGGGGTGGTAGGGGTAAAAAACCCTATTGACCAGCATAAAAAGTGATTGACCAGGTATTTCTAATTGTCCGATTCGTTTCAAATTTGGCATACAGGATGATATACACATATTAAACATACTGTTAAGTTTCATCAAAATAATGATGTTTAGGGGTGGTAGGGGTAAAAAACCTATTGACCAGCATAAAAAGTGATTGACCAGGTATTTCTAATTGTCGATTCGTTTCAAATTGGCATACAGGATGATATACACAGA